>NC_073401.1:31274995-31569995 GCF_028641065.1 Leucoraja erinaceus
GTGTCTTGCCCAAATGCCTCTTAATCATAAGTTTAATGTCTGCTTCCACCACATCCCCCGGCAATGCATTCCAGACACTTCCCATTCTCTATATGTCAAGAAAATTTGCCTCAAATCTTTAAATTTTCTACCTCTTGCATTAAAATGATGTAATCTATTTCATATTTCCACTCTGGGGGAAAAGGACTATCTGCCCTAACTGTGCCTCTTAAATTTTATATAATTCTGTCAGGTCTCCTCTCAGGTGTCTGATACTCCAGAGAAAACAATCCAAATTTGTCCAAACGATCCTTACAGCTAATGCACTCCAATCTAAGCAGCATCCTGTGGAGCCTCTTCTCCACCCCCTCCAAGACATTGAAATTCTGTTAGTGATCAAGTTGACACAATGTGGAGATATACGGATTTCCAGAAATGGACATGATCAGTCCAGCGTGCTGTCAACAGAAGATAATCCACAGTGCACTTCGATTTTAGAAGTGTTTTTGAGGATAATGGTTTTTCAGATGCAAAACTGTTGATCGTTATTCTGCCTTGTCTTAATAGGCGCGGAAACTGCAAAAAGGTGAGCCTTGGAATGGTTTGTGAAATTGGACTGCGGTGCCGCACGTACCATGTCCTCTGTGGCTCGGTTCTTAGTGTCTGGACAAAGGTGGAAGGTGTCTTGGCGTCAGTGAGTGGGACAAATGTAAAAATGCAGATTGTGCGATTGAAAACGGAAGATGGGCAAAGGATTGTAGGTGAGTTTGTGGCCAGGTGTATGTGTATATCTCTCATTGCAGCAGTGTTGTTTGGGGGAGTGAGGTCTGGCCTGCTGTGTGCTTATCACATCCATTCCATAAATAAATCACTGATGTGGTCATGTACATTTATAGGAAAGGTTTAGAGAGATATGGGCCAAATGTGGGCGGGTGGGGCTAGTGTAGATGGGGCATCTTGGTCAGCCTGGGCAAGTTGGGCCAAAGGCCCTGTTTCCGTGCTATATGACTGACGTAAGTGCCGGCTGCGATGACGGCTCTGATTTTCAAACGCTTAATCTTGCTCTTCTCGTCTCCGCAGGTTTGATCATTCCTCAAAACTGTGTCTCACCGTTGGTGAACATTCTGTCGACATCGGACCAGTCGCAGCAGCTGGCTCTGCAGCAGCAACAGATGTGGCAACAACTGCATCCGCAGAGCATGAGCCACGTGAGCAACACATAGTTGCTGGCCTGAAGCCACTCCAACTGCAAATGGCAGGTGTAGCGCCCTGCGACCTTCACTACTTGCAGGAATTCCCGGTCATGTTCCAAAGAGATTCCTTGATTAGTGAAGTATTGATGATACTAGTGACTCTGGGATTGCCTTTAATTAAATCAGAAGAATCTGATTGAATGGGTGAAAGTTGAAGGCCTGGACATTGGGACGTCTTTACTGATTTTTCTTCTTTTCCTCCTGAAACTCTGTCGGCACTTTCTCTTCTGACACTAGCTGCTATGACTTTCAACGTCCATTTCTGCCCTTTCAGTAATGGAGGTGAGTGTGCGCCCATTCTGCACACCAGTCAAATACCTTGCCTTCAACACAACTTCCTATGTCCTGTTCTGTAGCATGAGTGAGGCCATTCTGTGCCCTGTTACAAGTGTGGGTGCTCTGGTGCTGGAGGCATGTTGAAGGCTGCGTCACTCGCTGAAACCGCCTAGAATGTTTCATCTTAAATACAAACTTAGTGCAGTAGCAACCCCGTAGGATCTGTCCTAATTCTAGTGTGGGTTTGTTAACCTGCAGTCTTAAAAACTGAACAAACATTTATTCAGGGTTTGATTATCATGTATATCCTATAAGCAGGATGTAAATAAGATGCAAAAAATTTGCAAAAATCGCAGCCTATTTAAAAAAAGAGGCAGTATATTTGAAGATTTATGAGGGCAGAGATCTAATTGCTTTATACAGAAGCTGTTTTGAATATGTTGATATGTTTCCTTTCTCCACAGTATATAATTTCTGGGTAACGATAAACTGTATGTTCTGTATTTCAGTGTTTCATGGCACAAGCTTAAATTATCTGGTGATTTTTTTTTTTTTTTTTTTATATATTAAAATTCTCAGAACCACTTTATAACAGCTCCATCATATTTAATCGCTCCCCTGCTATTGGTTACTCATTTTCTTCCATGCAATTTGACCCAACTCTTATAGTTTAAACCACATCCTTCAACAAACCAGAGAGCAGTTTACACATAAGCTGTCGTTTGAATCATAGTGGAATATTGCAGATGACAGTAATGCATGTCAGCATGGCTGGTGGTGGAAGTTTTAATACTGCCACTTGTCGGTCGTGAGAAGTATCAAAGCTTGTAATTCAAGTTAAAGATGTACATCTTGTACTCTTCTGCATACTGACTGATTCATGGTACATTGGTTGCACGTTTCACATGCTGGTGAAGCCAATTGCTTAGTCGGGGTATCAAATGTATGAAGGGAGTCTTTGGAGACGACTGCACTGTGTGCGGTGTCCTTAAGTGCTGTTCACACAATTCAATGCTGTTAAGTATTTAACAGAGTGTCTATATTCAGTTAGTAAAACTTGTACTGTACAGATGTGTATAGTCTCAGCTATGATACCAATACTTTGTTTTGACTATAAATAGTTTTGTCAACTTTATCAGAATAGTGAAGGAAGTTTTGCCATTTCATGCTGGCACAAGTTGCACTACTGAAGATACTCAATTGTTTATAATTGTATATTTAAATTTAGAATTGTCGACAATAAGTTACTGCAAGGCACGAGGCTCTTGCAGCAAGCTATTAATAAATCATATTGTATTAATGGAAACCGCTGTAGAATTTTTAAAAGATGGAAAGAGGTGCACACTCCCTATGTGTGTCTGTATAGGAAGGATACAGAGTATGTGTGTGCATGCGTATGGGTGTGACTGAACAGCACAAATTATAAAAAAAACAGTATTATAAACTGGTTGTGTCTAAATTCTACTTCTGTTGCCTTGGTGAACAGTGAAGTGGTTGCAAAATGTCCTCATTTGTCTGATTATGGGGGGGATGATGCTGACAGTCGGATTCCGGTGTTCCTTAGATTTTTATCACCAGTTCTCAAGTGTTTTATTATTTGCTGCCTGGTTCCTTCTGCAGTTGGTTGTGTGTGACGTGGGAACATTTGCCTTGAGAATTTAAATCTTATTTGGCTCTGGTTCCCGAGTCACTGTATTTGTTTTCTCAGTATCTATGGTGCTGGTTCTCATTGTAGTTTTTTTGTCTTTTTAAATTGGGCATTATAAAGTCACCTCGGCTTGTGTGCACTCCACTCATTTCAATTCAACATCAAGATTCACTTGACGAATGTCGTTAATATACTTTCTGCTATGTTGGACAAACTAAGAATATTTGGCCTTGGTAATTGTAAATCTTTACTCTCCCAGTCTTTTTATGATGCAGTTCAGAGCTCTCGTTAATGAATGATGAATAATAGTTTAATTTCTTCATGTTGGTTTTGACAGCTCACTTCCAAACTAACCACTACAATTCTGCAATAAAGTGAGACTTTAGGATCTGTTGTACAGCGGTGTTGATGTCAACTGGCTGCTTTGTCGTTTCCTCCCTGCAATCCGCTCCTTAATCCTTAAAAAATTGGGTTAATTGATGTGCAGAGGTTGAGCTGAATTCAAACAATAATAAAGACTAAATGTTATCGGTAAGGAGCATCTGGCAGCCGAGTCTCCTGCTTTGGTGCCAGTTTGACCCAGGTTTGATCCTGACATTGGCTGCTCTCGGTGTGGAGTTCTCAATGTGACCATGTGGCTTTTCTCCCACATCCCAAAGAAGTGTGGGTTTGTAGGTTAATTGGCCTTTGTAAATTGCCCTGAGTGCAGGGAGTGGATGCAAAAGTGGGATCATGTAGAACCAGTGAGGTTGTGGACCTGGTGGGTTGAAGGGCATGTTTCCAAGCTGTATCTTTAACAGGTGCAGGGAAAAGGATTAGAAAATAGTTGAGAAGAAAAGGATACCCAGAAATAAAAGTATTAAATGAGGAGAAAAGTTAATGTCATTACAGTAAACCAGGAGCAGCAAGGGGCAGGCAAGTTCCATCTGCACCTTAGAAGCATTCAAAAGAGAAATAGCGAGTGTTTAGGGCCAACATCTTCCTGTAAGTGTTGTAGTTATAATAAGCTCATGTTTGGAGTGGAATTAGACCATTCGGCCCATCAAGTCTACTCTGCGGTAGCCACTGGCAGATTGAGCAAGGAATTCTCAAACTAAGCTTTAGTTCAAATGAGTATTAATTCTAGTTACTTGAGACTTTCTGAGGTACAATTAATTGCAAATCACATTTGACATAAAGCACAAGACTGGTGAACTGGCTGGCTTCACTTCCATGGGCATTGTAGTTCTGAGTTCCAAATTCGGGATCTTATGGTTGTTCCTCAGTAATTGCCACCCATGTTCTGGCAGATGGGATGAACCCATGGGATGAATGGTCTCTTACCCATGCTGTAAGAGACTATAATTTTAGTGATTAATGTGTGGAAAACAGTGTCGGAGGAGGAAGTGGAATCGGATATATTCACAGGTTTAGAGGGATGCGGATGCGGACACAAATGGGCAAAGCATAATGTGCTGAATGGGATTAGTAGGTATGGTAAAACAAAAAGGTCAACATGGATATTGTGGGCCGAAGGGACTGTTTCTTTGTCGTACAACTCTGAAGTGAGACCACTTTCAAATTTACGGCCCACAAGGCTTGTGGATGTGTATAAATCACCAAAATTATATTGATAAATGCAAATAAATAATGGGATGGGAAGCTTCCCCGTTGGGAAGGGTCATGTTCCCTGTGTGTGCGGGCAGCGGCGGGATGAGGATTCACCGGGATATCTGAACTCGGGAAGCAGCCTTTGTCTCAAGTTTTTTTTAAACAGTCGGAGGAGACAACGTGAGTGACGGACGGAGTTTACCGAAGGGGGTTAATTAAACTAACCCATGAAAATAACCAGTTCCCACAATCAGCCGCTTTGCAGACAAGACCTGAACGCGGCAGCGGCAGAGATGATGATGATGGTGAGGGGAGAGGATTCGGCCGGGGTGTGGGCCGGGGCCGGGTGGGTGTGGGGGGGAGCCGGGGCAGTGAGGGCGGCGGGTGTGGGCCGAGGCCGGGGGGTTGAGGGCGGCGGGTGTGGGGGCCTAGGGGGGCGTGAGGGCGGCGGGGGGGCCGAGGGGGCCGGGGCAGTGAGGGCGGCGGGTGGGGGCCGAGGCCGGGGGGTGAGGGGGCGGCGGGTGTGGGTGGGGGCCGGGGGTGTGGGGCGGCGGGGTGTGGGCCGGGGGGGCCGGGGAGTGAGGGCGGGGGGCGGGTGGGGCCGAGGCCGGGGGCGGGAGTGAGGGCGGCGGGTGTGGGTGGGGGCCGAGGCCGGGCCGGGGGAGTGAGGAAGGCGGGTGTGGGCCGGGGCCGGGCCGGGGGAGTGAGGGCTCGGATCCTCAGCAGATGGTGACCACGGGACGGCCTTCCCGCCCCGGGCCCGCAGCGGCTGCCGGCGGGGTGGGAGCGGGACCGGCCTGCGGTGCGGTGCGGGAGTCCGGGGGGAGGATGGCGGAGTAACGCTCTCCTGGGGCCCGGGGATCTGCAGCCTCTGGTGGGCCGCGGCCCCGGGTGGGAGGCGCCGTTTCCCGTCCCCGCCCTCGGGTTGCATCGGCGCCGGGATGAAAGCCGTCCGTCCCGGGGAGCTCAGTGCCGGCACTCCAAGTCAAGCAGGCCCATCGGCCCAACGTCCAAGCCCCATCTACACTAGTCCCACCTGCCTGTCCTCTAAATCTTTCCTATCCTTGTCCAAATTACTCTTAAATTATGTTATTGTGCCTGCTGCCTCAACTATACCCTCTGGCAAGTCGCTCCAGTACCCTCTGGGGAAAAAGTTGTGCCCCAGGTTCTATTAAATCTTTAAGAAGGAACTGCAGATGCTGGAAAATCGAAGGTACACAAAAAAGCTGGAGAAACTCAGCAGGTGCAGCAGCATCTATGGAGTGAAGGAAATAGGCAACATTTCGGCCCGAAACGTTGCCTATTTCCTTCGCTCCATAGATGCTGCTGCACCCGCTGAGTTTCTCCAGCTTTTTTGTGTACCTTCTAGTAAATCTTCCACCGCCTCACCTTAAACCTAACCCCCATAGTTCTTGATTCGCCCCACACTGCATTCACCCTATCTATTCCCCTCATACATTACACACCTCTGTAAGATCACCCCCTCAGTCTCCTGCGCTCCAAGGAACAATGTCCAAGTCTATCCCTGTACCTCAGGCCCTCGATTCCTGGAAATAGACAATAGGTGCAGGAGGAGGCCATTCGGCCCTTCGAGCCAGCACTGCCATTCAATATGATCATAGTTGATCATCCACAATCAGTACCCCATTCCTGTCTTCTCTCCATATCCCTTAACTCTGCTATCCCTAAGAGCTCTATCTAACTCTATCTTTCTCTACCAAGAGAAAGCATCCAGAGAACCAGCCTCCACTGCCCTCTGAGGCAGAGAATTCCACACACTCACAACTCTGTGTGAAAAAGTTTTTCCTCATCTCTGTTCTAAATGGCTTACCACTTATTCTTAAACTATGGCCCCTGGTTCTGGACTTGTAAACCTTGTCAATCATCTCCCCAAAATCACAGGCCTGCACCAGTCACTTTCTCAGTCCCCGGCTGGTCTGGTTTCATAGTCAACCCACACATCATGTCCACTCCTGAATTCTCAATCGTTTAATGTTTCTGCTCTGTGAGCCGACCCTCTCGCTGACCTGTCTCACTCACCCTACCCATTGCTCATTATCCCTCCCTGTACCAACTACCCCATCTATCCCCACAATGTGGCCACAATCCACTCATTCTAGCCTCACCATGGCATACCAGCCATCCAGTCACTGACCAGGCCTCTTCCATCCTGCTGCCAGTAGGCCATGAAATGCAGCCTTGAATGTGGAGCAGCAGAAGCAGAGGGGCCTCCATCATTAACAAGGTCCGTCCTTTTTAACCCCACAGCTCTCCACCAAGCCTACCATTCCTTGAGTATCACATAGCCTTAAGTCATCTCAAGGCACATTATCTCCACACAATTATCAGGACTAAATTACATGTTCTATTCCACTGCCTATCTTACCAACTCACCGATATTGTCCTGTAGTTTACAACTATCCTGTTCACTATCAACAACACTGCTTACTAGTCATAGCTCCCATGATATTCTCCACGTCATTTGTTACTGTATGGACCAAGCAACAAGGTGCTAGCACCGACCCCTCTGCTACACACCAGGGTTCCAATAACAAACACATCACCCTCTGCAGTAGGCAGGTGCTATAGACCTACACGGGAAGGTAGACGCTCCCGCCCCCATGAGTCTCTGGCAAATGGGGCTCGTCAGCCTGGGAAGGTGGTTCATCTAGGAGAAGGAAAACTCTGATTTAAAACCTCCACTGCCTTGTGGCCATATCCAGTCATGGAAAAGGCTCCTGGAGTAAACCTCAAGAAAACCCGGAGTCAGAGCCCCTAAGGTAGTTCGTCGTTGTCTACAACCTCGCTCTGGCAGCTCCTGCAACGGCGCTGGTGCCAAACTGTAACGGCCCTGCTATTCCTTTGGATCGATCAGCGACGTGGAGAGGGGGTACGTGCTGCATGGGCAACAGCCTGTCCTCCATGTGACATTGCCCAGGCTTGCATCTGACCACGCATCACCTGCAAACTAGGATGCATCACCCATGGTCAGTCATGACCGAGGGGGGGCTATTACCCTCTGTCCTTACCCTCGTGCCACATTTGGATCCAATTTGCCAACTTGCCTTGGATGAATAGACTCTAACATTTTGGACCATGTCAAAGCAAACTGAAGTCCATGTCGACTACACCAATCACACTGCACTTTATTGTCTCTTGATGAGATTGGTCAGGCAGGATCTTCCAACAGCGCCATGCTGACAATCTTTGATTCACTGCTGCTGCTCCACTTGACATTCTGGCTCTAGGCAAGAGCAATGCTACTGATCCCACTCTCCAATCTGTTACTGTGTTCTGTTCATTACCATTGTTGGCTTTAGTCACACAACATTTGGGGTCAGTGTGTCTCAGTTTGTAACACTTTGTGTCCTGTGTTAGACAATGAACAGTGGTCGGGCCCCACAGAGTAAATACACACAGCTCCTTGCTATCATTGAAGAATTGGAGAAGGACATTCGACCATCGTACGCTGGGAATAAAAGTGCAATGGAGCGTCTAAAAAGAGGTAATTAATTGCACAACTGAAGGAATCTAAACAGAGCTCATTGTTTCAGGCAGTATCTGTGGAATGAGAAACGGAAACTGACTGACTGAAATAACCTGTCATGAGAGTTGCTTCCCCGCTTTGGCCTTACCCATTCAACATTTTCTAATCTTTATGTGTAATCTTTCTGCGAGTTTTGACTAGAGGTGAATCTTGATGTCACATTAAGAGGTATTGAAGTGAGAACTGATGTTTCTTTGTCAGTTTTTGGAGTAAAAAATGAACGGTGGTTGCTATTCAGTTATTTGTAGCGTGAGCTTATCTTTATCAACAAGACAAGATAGTCTAATTATTCTCTCTTTATATTTAGGAATAATGCGTGCACGAGGATTAGTGCAAGAATGCCTTGCTGAAACTGAACGAAATGCAAGATCACAGTTTTAACATGGTTTGAGATTACATGAACTGCAGGTTTTTCTGCAAGTGCAATTTTCTTTGCCAACCTTTTGTTTTCATTTTTGTACTTGAGCCAAACCATGTATGATTTGTTTCAGGGGAATTCAAAAAATATCGACTGAACACAATTTTACTTCTTTACAACTGACAATACTCTTGGTATAACAAAGGCCCAGGTTATGTAGTTAAGTCAATTTATAAATGGCCTTTTGGAAATAATATGGCTCCTAATTATGTTCACTCTTTAGACTGCACACTAGGGACAATTTACAATTTTTTTTTTTAAACTGAAGCCAATTAACCTACTAGCCTGTACATCTTTGCCATGTTGGAAGAAACCCACACAGTCATAAAGAGAACGTACAAACTCCGTACAGGCAGCACCCGTAGTCGGGATGAAACCCAGGTCTCTGGTGTTGTAATGCAGCAACTCTACTGCTGCACCACGTACTGCCTCTTGCCAGACCAGTGTTAGAGTTGTTTTGTCTATTGGATGCAGGATACAAGAGAAAAAAAAATATTTTGCACATCAGAAGAAACTGGGGGAATAGATCAAGGTTTAATTTCATTGATCTATAGATTTAAGTTTTGCTATTGTACAGAAGTTAAACGCTGTCTTTGTATTTTCTTGCTGAAATAAAGGTGATTTTTCATACCTCTCCTTTCTTGGCTCTGGGTTGGTACCAGACCAAGCTCACATGATCTGGGTGCCCACTTGAGTGCAGTGTACCGTTCACACTGATCTTTACTTGAGAAAATGACATTACATTGGGTCTGAACAATGGAGTACCTAATCTTTGCAAGAGCTGTCCTAATAGTCTGACTTATGTTCCCTATTGTCACTGAATGCTTTCTTTTAAAATTAATTATGAATTAGTAACCACCTTGCATATAGCAAACCCTAACTACTGAATGAGAGAAATTCCAGCCTCCTTGGATCTTTGGCTGGCGTTTCTGAGCCTGTGATCTGTAAATGGTAGAGGAATTTAATCGTGACAAGTATGAAGCAAATAGGGTTAGTTCAGATGCAGTAAATCGGAGGGACTTATGAATGCAAAGATCTAGGCATACAAGTCCGTAGTTCCCTGAAAGTGGCAAGACAGGTCGATAGGGTGGTGGCATAGGGTGGTCCATCAGTCGTGACATAGAACACAAGGGTTTGGATATTATGCTGCTACTTTATAAATTGCTAATTAGATCAAGCTTGGGGTATTGTGTGTAGTGTCACAACACTATCATTATGCTGGAGGAAGTGCTGAAAAGATTCACCAGGGTGTTTTCTGGACTGGAGGACCAGACATTTAGGAAGAGCAGAATAACTGGGTAAGGTGGTTGTGTCGAAGCCCGTGGACAGTAACCACACATCCCAAGGTGCTCTATGTATTTTTGGGGCAGGTGTCGTAATGGAGAGAGAGGTTCCCAGTCCAAGCAAAGGAGTATTCAGTGTATGGAACTAGGGGATGTGGGCAAGGTCCTGAATGAATACTTGTCAGTATTTACCATGGGGAAGGATGTGGAAGAAGGTGAGTTCAAGGATGGGTAATACGGAGCAGGTCATCATCTGGGAGAACGGTGATAAATCCACCAGATAATATTGTTGACAATTCATTGCAGCACACAACAAATACAATGACTGTGCAACAATACTTATTTGTTGCAATTAGTTCCAAACAACTCAAAAATTCACTTTGTAGTTACAAATAAGAATGTCCCTCGCCCATTTTCAGATAGTGTGATGAGGGCTCTTGTATTTCCGCTGCCACTGCAAGCCCCTGATCAGCCGACCTTAAAAACGAGGCTAGTGGTTTAAAGTTCAACGGTCTAAATCCAAAACACATTACTTTAAGCCATAATGAAATTGCAGCTTATGCTTTATATATAAAGTTGACACAAGGAACTACAAATGCTGAGCAAAATCCTTGCTGGGGAAGTGTCCCGACGTGACCTGCGCACATTCTGACCAGCTGAGTTACTCCAGCGTTTTGTGATTTTTGTTTTAAATATAAAGTTGTTACAGCAAACCTACCCTACACAAGACAAATATTGACCAGTCAACAGGTGTCATAATGATCATATATAACTGGACAAAGATACTGATGCTTATAAAGAAATCACTCTTTATTAAGATGCTTTAGCTAAGTGGCATCTGGAGATTCTTTTAAAAGGTCTTTAAATTGTTTTTTTCTTTCCAAATTGTCTTTTGCTTTCCTTTTTTTCTCTTGTTTTTTCCACTGTTGTTCTTTTCTTTCCTTCAAAACTTCACTGTTTATTCCTTTATAATAGACATCTAGTTTTTCTTGCAAAATTGATCTGGCAATTTTTCTGTTCTGATCCACCGACCTGGTTTGATGGCACTGGAGAAAATGAAAAAGGGACATTATCTTAAGGAGACTTTGTGTTTATTATTTAGAAATACTTAAGTGAAAATAAGTATCATGGTACTTGATTACGTGTTACAACGTGAGCATGTAAACGTTCTAAAGAGTTACCTTCACTACAATTCCAGAGGGAACATGCTTGAGCACAACACAGTTATTGGTCTTGTTGGTCGCCTGACCTCCTGGGCCATGTCCTCGGACAAACTGTTCCTCTAAATCATCTTCAACCACAGCAGGCAGGTCCACAAAGCCCTTTTTCTCGGCAATCAAATACAACAAAGTAGTAGGCTTGATATCAAGAAATTCCTTTGCTGAGTTCCATCGTAGCACGGACAGTGTTGGTGCTCTTCGCAACAACGGCAAGAAACTGGACAGAATGGAGGAAATCATCAGCTGTCAAGCTTAGTCTTAGGCAGTATTCTGAAAAACACAAGTTTGTATTATTTAACGTTTGTTATTTATATCAATGACTTGGATGTGTATATAGGTGGGACGATGAGTAAACTTAAGAGATCCCACCAAAACGTGGTATGATAGCCGGTGAAAAAGGTTACCTGAGATTACAATGGAATCTTGATCTATTGGGCCAATGAATGGAGTTTAGTTCAGATAAATATGAGGTGTGCGTTTCGGTTGTCAAACTAGAGCAGGACTTGCACAGCAAAAGATAGGGCCCAGGGGCGTGTTGCAGAGCACAGACCTAGGAATGCAAGTACACAGTTCCATGAAAATGTTGACACAGGTGGACAGGGTGGTGAGTGAAGAAGGTGTTTGGCATCGGTCAGGGTGTTGAGTGCAGGAGTGGGCACATCATGTTACAGCTGTACCAAACGCTGGAACGACCAGATGTGGGATCGAGGAGTCCCGGTATAACTGATCTCAATGGGCATCCAGGAGACGGCCCTCCAATGAACATAGTTGCACCTCGTACTTGGGGAGGTGGTGGTGGATATCAGGGGACAATCATCCCAGCCCGGGACATCAGTGGTGTCGCACGCCCAATGATCTATTTGCCAATTAAAACTGTCTGAAGAAGGGTCTCGACCCGAAAAGTCACCCGTTCCTTCTCTCCAGAGATGCTGCCTGTCCCGCTGAGTTACTCCAGCACTTCGTGTCTACGGGGTAAACCAGCACCTGCAGTTCCTTCCCACACACAACTATGCCTTCATGTTTTAGATTCCTGTTTCCTTAGAAATAGTCTTGACTATTCACTCATTCATTCACAAACCTCAGACTTCTTCACTCCAGGAAACCCAGTGGCCGCCTGTCCAGAACTCCCCCCCCCGGCCCCGGCCTGTGTTTACACGGCCTGTAAACTGGGACCAGGCTGGTTGTGGGACGGGGATTGCAGCTCCTGCAGTCACATTACCTCATAGACTGGGGGTAAGACACAGAGACGGCGAAGTTACCATGCGATGTGGAGCCGACAGCGGGGGCGAGTGAGGCTGTGTCCTGAGCAGCGACGGGGCCAGGTGGTCAGCAAAGCTCCTCTATAATCTTTGATGGTCAGTGTCGGTCCAAGCCCGGCGCATGCGCGCATCTCCGTGCCCGGCCTGTGGGGGGGGGGGGGGGGGGGCGCCCGACCTGTGGGGGCAGTACCGAGCAGTACCGCGCCCGGCGCCCGGCCTGTGGGGGCAGTACCGAGCCCCTGGCCTGTGGGGGGGCAGTACCGCGTACCGCGCCCGGCCTGTGGGGGGCAGTACCGCGCCCGGCCTGTGTGTGTGTGGGGGGGGTTACCGCGCCCGCCTCCCGGCCTGGGGGGGGGCAGTACCGAACCCGGCCTGTGGGGGGTGTGTGGGGGGGGGGGGGTACCGCGGGGGGCCTGTGGGGGAGCAGTACCGCGCCCGGCCTGTGGGGGGCAGTACCGCGCCCGGCCTGTGGGGTGTGTGGGGGCAGTACCGCGCCCGGCCTGTGGGGGGCAGTACCGGCCTGCGGGGCCTGTGGGGGGGGGGGCAGTACCGCGCCCGGCCTGTGGGGCCAGTACCGCGCCCGACCTGTGGGGGGCAGTACCGCGCCCGGCCTGTGGGGGGGCAGTACCGGCCCGGCCTGTGGGGGGGGGGGGGCGCCCGGCCTGTGTGGGGGGGGGCAGTACCGCGCCCGGCCTGTGGGGGGCAGTACCGAGCGGGGCCTGTGGGGGCAGTACCGCACCCGGCCTGTGGGGCAGTACCGCGCCCGGCCTGTGGGGCAGTACCGCGCCCGGCCTGTGGGGGGCAGTACCGAGCGGGGCCTGTGGGGCAGTACCGCACCCGGCCTGTGGGGGGCAGTACCGCGCCCGGCCTGTGGGGCAGTACCGCGCCCGGCCTGTGGGGGCAGTACCGCGCCCGGCCTGTGGGGGGGCAGTACCGAGCGGAGCCTGTGGGGGGCAGTACCGCACCCGGCCTGTGTGGGGGGGGCAGTACAGTACCGCGCCCGGCCTGTGGGGGGGCAGTACCGAGCGGGGCCTGGGGGCAGTACCGCACCCGGCCTGTGGGGGGGGGGCAGTACCGCGCCCGGCCTGTGGGGGGGGGGGGGGGGGGCAGTACCGCGCCCGGGGCTGTGGGGGACAGTACCGAGCGGAGCCTGTGGGGCAGTACCGCACCCGGCCTGTGGTGGGGGGGGGCAGTACCGCGCCCGGCCTGTGGGGGCAGTACCGAGCGGGGCCTGTGGGTGTGGGCCAGTACCGCACCCGGCCTGTGGGGGGGGGCAGTACCGCGCCCGGCCTATGGGGGCAGTACCGAGCGGGGCCTGTGGGCCAGTACCGCACCCGGCCTGTAGGGCCCCGTCTGCCCACCGCCTCCTTCACTGAGAGACGCCCGGCCCATGACGGCAGCGTCCACACGCAGAGTCCTTGCGCCTCCAGCTCGGCCGGAGCAGGCCGCGGCCCGCGGACACCGGTACCGCCGGCAGCCGCCCTCACAGCGGCTACCACTCTATCTCTGCCTCTATCCATGGCTGGTCGGGGCAGCCTCTGCAGCAGGTGACTCGGGACCACCATGGACGACTCAGAGCCAACTGTCAGCGCCAAAGCTGCAGGTCGCCAAGATGCTGAGGGGAAGGTGGCGGCCCCACGGTGCTCTGTGGCATCGGCGGCGGCGGCGGCACACAGGTATGGCCGGGGGGAGAGTGCTCATGGATCTAATCATCTCTTAACGTGTCTCATCTACACCGTGAACACAAGGAACACACACACGGTGCTGGAGTAACTCAGCGGGTCAGGCAACATCTCTGGAGATTGAACTTGCTTTCGCCTTCCATCACAGTGAGGAATGTGGAGGATTAACTGTGGTGGATGTTTATGTTTAAATGTTTTCGTGTGTTCTGTTGCTTTCTCTTTGTATGACTGACTTGGCAAATTAAATTCCTCGTATGTTGCAAAACGTACATGGCTAATATACGTAGACACATAGTATTATTGTGATTGTGAACATGGATAGGGGACGTTTCGGGTCTGAAGAAGTGTCCTGATCCGAAAGATCACCTACCCATGTTGTCAGGAGATGCTGCCCAAAAATGATGCTGCCTGACCCGCTGAGTTACTCCAGCACGTCGTGTCATTAAACATGTATAGTAGATTAGCCAGACCACCCATTGTGGATTTACCGAAGAAAATTGTTCGTTGAGCCAATCTCCGTTGCAGATAGAGAAGTTGGGTAGATGCTGGTTTAAACCGAAGATCAGACACTAGATGCTGGAGTAACTCAGCGGGACAGGCAGCATCTCTGGAGAGAAGGAGTGGGTGACGTCTCGGGTCCAGACTCTTCTTCAGACCTACTTAGCTTTTGACTTTTCTCGTTTTAACACTTTAGTTAACAAAAAAGGTCCCGATTTTAAATTTAACAATTAATATGATGAAGAGGGTTTTTAACGTCCGCCTTTGCGAGTTGATATTTTTTATCCTCAAAGGGCAAGCTTCGAGACTTTTGGTTAAACTCGCTTATTCAAGACACTTGAAGCAACTGGAGTAAAATAAACAGTACAGTGCAGTTATCCAGGATCAGTACTAGATACCAGGATAAACATTTCAGGTCGAGACCCTTCTTCGATTTAAACCAGCATCTGCAGTTCTTTCCTACACAGTAGATACCAGGAGTTGGTTCTGAGAAATGAAGACACGTGGAGCTTTTATCAATGAGGGCACATTGGGAAAGGGTGTTAGAGTTAAATTTTAGCGTATCTACTGAAAACCAGATGCACTACTACATAAATTGGCAGAAATGGTTACAGCACTAAAAACAGGTCACTGGGCACCTAATATCCAATAAAAAACCCAATTTGTTAAGCACCTTAAAAAAAAAGCAAAGCGACCATGTATAGGAAGGAACTAGAGAGAGCTAGATAGGGTTCTTAAAAATAGCGGAGTCAGGGGATATGGGGAGAAGGCAGGAACGCGGTACTGATTGGGGATGATCAGCCATGATCACATTGAATGGCGGTGCAGGCTCTAAGGGCCAAATGGCCTACTCCTGCACCTATTGCCTATTGTCTATTGAACTGCAGATGCTGGCTTACACCAAAGATAGACACAAAATACTGGAGTAACTCAGTGGGAAAGGCAGCATCTCTGGATTGAAGGAATTCCTCCTATCCAGAGATGTTGCCTGCCCTGCTGTTACTCCAGCATTTTGTGTCTATTTTCACCTAATATCCATGTTGGCTTTCTATATGAGCCACCCTCCCTAGTTCTATCCCTGGCAGTTTCACCAGTGCTTTGAAACGTTTCTCAATGAAATAGTTATCTAATTCCTTCGTGACTTCCACCACAACAACAGATTTCACCATACCTGTCAGGGAAGGACTTCCACAGTGAATGGAAAGTGAATTTATTTGTAAGGTTCTAGAAAATAAATACAAATCTTTGAATGAAGGTTTACACAGTTTTGGCAAAAAATGTGAAAATGGAAATCCTTTTGGTATTGGTTTATTATTGTCATGTGTCCTGAGATGCAGTGAAAAACTTTGTCTAGCCACTGAAATCATACCATACAGGAGTACAATCAAGCCATGCACAATCAAGCCCCCCATATCAGTCTGAAGAAGGGTTTCGGCTGGAAATGTTGCTTATTTCCTTCGCTCCATAGATGCTGCTGCACCCGCTGAGTTTCTCCAGCATTTATGTGTACCCACAAATATAATAGGTTGTGTAAAGAGTAAAATAACCAGAGTGCAGAATATAGTGTTACAACTACAGAAAAAAAATATATACATTGCCAGGAACAAGATCATTTGGGATTGGGACTACACTCTTATCTTATGAGAGATCCATCCGTTCATTTGTCTGATAACAGTGAGGAAGAAGCTGTACCTGAATCCAACGACACGTGCATTCAAGCTTTTGTATTTCTGCCTGATAGGAGAGGGGAGAAGAGGGAACACAGGGTGTAAGTGGTTCTTGATTATGTTCACTTTCTTGAGGCAGCATGCAGTGTGGATGGATTTATTGGGGCAGGTGGGGGAGACATGCTTATGTCTATGTTTTATGGCAGTATTAAAATATATACTGCAACCTAACTCTCTGTATAGGCATTAATATCAAAATACTGCTTCGGTAACCTTGTGCCTAAGTTGATTCCAAAGTGATAGTCAGTTCTTAGCTGGGTAAATATATTATTGTCAGTATCTCTGATCATTTTTGTACTCTACAAATTAGGTATGATTTTCATGAACACTTGAAGAAAAAATTACCATTAATTAATCCAAGTGCTCTTCAAACCTTGGATCGTTTAATGCAAGAGATTCAAAACACAAGTCAGGCAGATCCTGAGATCCTGAAGAAGTGTGAGGTTAGTTGTCTGTCATTCTGGAAATTAAATAATTTTACACCATTAATTCATGTACCACTAGGTATGTTTGTAAAGTCAGACGAACCAAGATCTTACTTATCTGCATTGATTTGTGATCTTGACTTTAAAACAAAATATTATGGATCATGTATAGATCATCCAAAGATTTTTGTTGTTGCTGTATTTAAATGTTATCACTCTAAAGAATTATTTTGTTAACCCCCTGGAGACATTTAAAAGTCAAACCTGAAATTGGTTCCTTTAATTTTGTTCGCAGATTTTTTTACTTCCCTTCCTGGCCTTAGAGGAGGTAAATAGAGAGAGGGCGAGCAATTTTATTTTAAATCTTAGAGTTACTTTAATGTCCGCACTCGATGAAAGTATTTACTGATGCTTAGTTACAGTATAAAAGGAAGAAAACGAGTATCTTCCTTTTTGACTTTCATGTTTTTGGACAATTTGTTATGCTGGTGGATGTGGCAGCTAGTTTGCAAACTTCCACCAAATAGCAACCAACCTTTTCACAAAGTTTGATATCAGTTGAAACTGTTGGTTAAGAATTTAGCCAACCTTTCCTATTCCTTGAAATCATTGAATCATTTTTATGTCTACATGTCCACCTGAATATGGATTCAGGGCCTATTGAGATTTGAACTTGCAATCTCCTAACTCCAAGGCTTTCAGTTAGGCAAGCGCTCCAGCATCGCCTCTCAATGTACATTGTTTATGTTATTGTAAGTTGTAGGCAGTTCTGTAAAATAAAATGTAATTATTGCACATAGTTGGATCAATACTGAGGCAGATAACATGTACTTTTGTGTCAATTGTTAGGCAAGATGGTTCCAGCTCTTTAAACTAGTGGAGAAGCAATACCAAGACCAGATATTGTCCCAGCAGGACCAGTACCAATGTCAGATCCAAGTGAGTAAAATCAACATTATGGCATTTTTGATGGCTGTGTTAAGCTCATTAAAGTAAAAAAAAAACATAGTTCAGGAGTAATGATGAAGATCAGAAATACATGCAGAAAATCTCATCATCAGAACAAATACCAGGAACTGGGAGAATAGAATGGAGTCTTTAACATAGACATAGAAACATAGAAATTAGGTGCAGGAGTAGGCCATTCGGCCCTTCGAGCCTGCACCGCCATTCAATATGATCATGGCTGATCATCCAACTCAGTATCCCGTACCTGCCTTCTCTCCATACCCCCAGATCCCCTTAGCCACAAGGGCCACATCTAACTCCCTCTTAAATATAGCCAATGAACTGGCCTCAACTACCCTCTGTGGCAGAGAGTTCCAGAGATTCACCACTCTCTGTGTGAAAAAAGTTCTTCTCATCTCGGTTTTAAAGGATTTCCCCCTTATCCTTAAGCTGTGACCCCTTGTCCTGGACTTCCCTACCATCGGGAACAATCTTCCTGCATCTAGCCTGTCCAACCCCTTAAGAATTTTGTAAGTTTCTATAAGATCCCGTCTCAATCTCCTAAATTCTAGAGAGTATAAACCAAGTCTATCCAGTCTTTCTTCATAAGACAGTCCTGACATCCCAGGAATCAGTCTGGTGAACCGTCTCTGCGCTCCCTCTATGGCACTAATGTCCTTCCTCAGATTTGGAGACCAAAACTGTACGCAATACTCCAGGTGTGGTCTCATCAAGACCCTGTACAACTGCAGTAGAACCTCCCTGCTCCTATACTCAAATCCTTTTGCAATGAAAGCTAATATACCATTCGCTTTCTTTACTGCCTGCTGCACCTGCACGCCTAAGATGCAGTGTGTGAGGAAGTACAGTCAAGATAGGCTGGAAACAAACGTCCATTCTTCACCTCCATCTCAAGAGAGGAAGATTCGGTGATGGACCATGGGGCCGTGATGAACCAGTACGATAACTCCCTCGTGCTGCTCCCTATTGTCTTATTGAATTCCAAGATGTCATTATTTTCTACTGCCACTTTCTATCTTGCTCTTGCTTTCACATTGTACATGATCAGTTACAAAGAAGATTTCTCAACTGAAAAATACCTGCTACTGATCTGTTCATGTTTAAATGTTGTCATACTCTTACTGTGGTCTATGTCCACTAGAATGAAACTGAATCCTATGCAATCACCGTCAAGGATCCCATCAATCACAAGCCCTAAAGCAGAAACATCACTGATTGAGATGCCAAATACCATAAGTGGAGGCAGGAATAAGCATCAGCTCCTCTTGCCAGATTGACATTCACTTTTTCACATGCGTCAAAGCCTCTTAATGTCTGAAATTCTACCCATTTCTATCTGTAATGTACTTGGTGACACCTTTCACAGTCTCTTTACCACCGAAGTGAAGAAAGTTCCTGATTCCAGCTGTAAATGGCAGATTTATGTTCTGACGCAATGAAGCCTAGTTCAAGGTCACCATGCCAGGAGAAACATATATGCTGAATCTACCTGATAAGGGTTTTGGTTTCAATGGGATCGACTCTTGTTGCCCACTTTGGATTGTCCTGCTTCTTGTGGTGAGGATATACCAGGCCAGTTTACCTCGGGAGCATATGTCCAAACACCACTGCTGGGTCCCATCATTTAGTTGAGTTGGTGGGGTCAGTGAGTGCTGGTTGAGAGGCAAGGGTCAAGGGTTAACCTTTTCCTAAATAGCCATGAATTAAAATATGCGTTTTTAAAAAATATATTGAAATGTGCTAGAAGTATTAAGTAATGCACAATGAGTGATATTATTTGTCGTGGTCAACTTACCCTGACCCTCTAAATTATGCTCTTGTTAAGATTATGTAATACATAAGCAAGATAACTTATTTGATAAGATTTGTGCATAAAATGTTATATTGCCAATTTTGTGTGTAAATTGTATTTTCAACCTGCCACTTCTAGCTTATCCAAGATGAAATCAAAGCACTAATTCAATTACAAAACGAAAATGGCCTCAAACATTGCACAGCCAAGTTACCATCCCCTTCAAAGCACTTAGGTGACTTCGCTGGATCTGGTATTGCCAATGGCCACCATGTTAAGGAGTTGGAATCTGATGAACATTCTGACTGCAGTGCGATGGAAGAACAAATGATAGCTACCAGCCAATGTAATGACAACGACACAAGATTGACGTGTGCCAATGGGACATTTTTAGCACATGGACAACATATTTATCCGAGCCTTGGTACAGTAAATGAGGCAAGGCTGAATACTGCAAACAGTTCGCAGGCAACAAAGGAAAAAGATTCAATTCAATTCCAGCATAATCTATCCAGTCTTCCTCACCCGAAAGAAAATGTTCAAGAATCATTCTTTTTTGTCACTGGAGATAAACCTTCTTTCACATGCGTTTTAAGCAACCCAATTCACGACTTGAAGATCAACCAGGAAGCAAATAGCAATAAATCTGATTTTGAAATTAAAACTGTGACAGAAAGTCGTCTTGGTGAGCAGAACACCAGTGGGTATGTACCAAATTGTTGCAAAAATGCAAACGCTAATATTGGTAAAGTTCAAGATTCATGTAAAATGTATGTACTCTGCAGTAAGGTGTAATCTTTAGAAAACAATGTGTCAAATTGGGGAATGAGTATTGAATATTTTTGTGTTCATATAAATTGGATAGATTAGTTTTATTAATTGTAGTTTTGCAGCGTTGTGCTTTTGGAATGTGGAATATATCTTTCTTTGTTAAGCCTTTGAGAAGATGGTTCTACTTCCTGCTAGTAAAACACAAAGGCTTATAGAATGTAGCTTTTGTGAAGTGTCTGCTATGATGTGATTCAAACATAGAATACAGGGATCACGAGTTGATTGTTGGTTGTTCAAATATCAAGTAATTGCTATCAGTCAGAATCAGAATCTGATTTTCCCGTAGCCGGCATTCGGACCCTCCGCGTTGAGGCGTTCAGCTCCAGCATCGGGGGGGGGGGGGGGGGGGGGGGTGTCAGCTACTCCGCGCCGGACAATCGAACCTCGCGTTGGGGCTGGATAAACCTTCTACGGTGTTGGAGCTCCCAACTCGGCCTCTCCCGAGACTGCGAGCTCTTGATGGTAAGTCCGTAGACCGCGGTGGGAGCGATCCCAGGCAAGGAATCCGAAGGGTCTGTTTCCACACTGTATCACTCTGTGACTCCAATGACGAGGAATATTGACATTCAAGTAAAAAGCAGCACGTGTCGGGAATAGGCAGCTGGAATTAAATGATGTAAGAGCACACTTAAGGAAATCAGGAGAAAAAAGGGGACGTGAGGTATTCTTGCGTTAGCAACTGCAAAGAGTTTCATTTTGGTAATGTAAACTAGGGCAGGACATACAGTAGTAAGGCTCACTAGCCACAAATTCTCCTATTCTCTGTTTCCACATGTAATTGCAGGGCAGAATCCAATTTACCAGCTTTCCCATAGTATGGCTGTTTGGGTTACAGAAATTCGGCCTTATAGAATTTTCAAATCAGGAGAAGAAAAAGACTAACATTTAGGATGCGGAATAAAATTAGTTTTCTCAGACTTTATTGCAGGGGGAGGAGTGTGGGAGGAGTAAATAAGACAACATAAATGTATTTTCAAATCGTATGTCTTGATGCACACACAGGTGACGTGGCTTTGCATTACAGAACATTGTGATGCGGCCCATGTACTTGGAACACGAGCACTCTGTCACGCAGGAGGTTGCCTGTATTGTGCGGTGGGAACATCCACCCAGGGTTACGAGGGCCATAAAGTGGCTTGATGCAGTGTCTGTGACCGCATTGAATTTGGTTTCTTCTTTTTTTTAAGTTTGACATCTTGGGCACAAAAGGTTAAAGAGAAAAAATGTAAATCAAAATGTGGAGCGGGAACAACATCAGAGATGGTACAGCCACACGGAGCTGGGCTGCCTCAGGAGACTGAAACGGCGCCAGATGTAAGCGTTCTGAACAGTTAAAGTATTTATTTAAAGTTTTCTCCAGGGATTCATAAAATCTACTATTGTTATTAATTATTTATATATTGAAAGAGACCGCTTTTAATATGCCTTTGTAATTTCATGCTGTTTTAATATTTGGCAGCTTCCAACTGACAATCACAATAAACATCACCCTGGTTAAGAAGTCTTATCTTTTTCATTGACTTTTTCTGCTTCAAACATGAGCTGATAAATCTAGACTTACCAATGCCGAAACAGAAAACCCAGAAATTAATTACATTTTAGGCGTTTGCACTAGGTAAATATCCTGCCTTTATAAAGAGCCTTAAAATGAGCTTTTACAAACATAGCTTGCAAAAATGTACCCCTCTGTATTGAAGACTTTCTGAAATTACTGTTTATTGACGGGACCTGGAATAAACATCATTTTATGGCAAGTTGACACAGAGAGTCCATCCGCCAAAGTTACTCCTCTGTAGTATTCAAGTTTACCAGCTCGTTTTGTTCCGGCGTCAATAAATCGTCAGCTTCAGGTAGACGCGAAACTGAGAGGCTTGTGTTTAACATCTCATCTCCATTAATGATTGCCTCCTTATCAAAAGCAGTGAGTTTGTTTCTTTAAAATCACCTTTTTGCTAAATGCTTTCTTAATTGTGCAGATTATATAGTTTAATTTAAAACTTGCTTACTTGACATGCTTAAGAAGGAACTGCAGATGCTGGAAAATTGAAGGTAGACAAAAATGCTGGAGAAACTCAGCGGGTGAGGCAGCATCCATGGAGTGAAGGAAATAGGCGACGTTTCGGGTCGTGACCCTTCTTCAGTTTATCTGACGTTAACATCATCAAAGACTGATTGTAGTAGTCCATGAATATTTAGAAACTTTAACATGATTTTGTGAATGTTTTATTCAACATAGCTTTACAATCTTATTTTTCTCCAATTTTCAGGTTCATATGACCACTGCAGATTCTTCTCCCAATTGCTCCTTCTACCTCAGCAGACCTTCAAGCAGTCCAAATTCATTGGTATCCAGTGTTTCAGGTAGATGAGCTGCTTTGATTATTTGGGTTTGTAACTTGGTTAATTTTGTATAAGAGTGTATGTACCTTTCTACATTGAATTCCAGTGAATCATATAGAGATTTTTGTAGTATTTTTATATGCAGCTGGATGATTGGGGACAAAAACAGGCCCTTCGGTCCAACTTGCCCCAACCAGCCAACATGTCCCAGCTACGCTAGTACCACCTGCCCACGTTTGGTCCATATCACTCCAAACCTGTCTAACCATATAATACCATATTACAATTACAGCACGGAAACAGGCCATCTCGACCCTTCTAGTCCGTGCCGAACACGTATTCTCCCCTAGTCCCATATACCTGCGCTCAGACCATAACCCTCCATTCCTTTCCCGTCCATATAACTATCCAATTTATTTTTAAATGATAAAAACGAACCTGCCTCCACCACCTTCTCTGGAAGCTCATTCCACACAGCCACCACTCTCTGAGTAAAGAAGTTCCCCCTCATGTTACCCCTAAACTTCTGTCCCTTAATTCTCATCATGTCCCCTTGTTTGAATCTTCCCTTCTCTCAGTGGTAAAAGCTTATCCACGTCAACTCTGTCTATCCCTCTCATCATTTTAAAGACCTCTATCAAGTCCCCCCTTAACCTTCTGCGCTCCAAAGAATAAAACCCTAACTTGTTCAACCTTTCTCTGTAACTTAGTTGCTGAAACCCAGGCAACATTCTAGTAAATCTAAAGACTAAAGTATTTCTCTGAGGAATAATTGGGTGTCATAGCATGAACTTTGTTCCAGTTTTCTGACTGCTTAAAATACTTGGTGAGGTACCTGACTGCTGTTTCAATTTCAGACGTTTTTAGAACTACGACACTGGTATAATCTTGGGTTTTATTAATTATTATTATCAATGCGTGAGAGTTGGCAGCCCTGGGATTAAAAGATGATTAAATTGCAATATATAACATTGTGATGGAGTAGGTGCAGTGATATTTACATCAGTGGGATAGTCTCAGTAGTTACATGATTGGGGGTGGGGTAGTCTGTAGAAAGGTGCATGTGTGCTTTGTGTAGTGGATGGTGAATCTCTGGAATTCTCTACTCCATTAGGGTATTTAAAGAAGGAGGTTTCAAGGTCAGCTTATTGTCACATGTACCAATTAAGGTACAGTGAAATTTGAGTTACCATAAGGCCATACAAAGTGAAAAGCAACAAGTCACACATACACATAGAAGTTCACATAAACATCCATCACAGAGGATTCCACATTCCTCACTGTGATGGAAGGCAATAAAGTTCAATCTACTTCCTCTTGTTCTCCCACGGTCGGGGCAGTCAAACCATCTGCAGTCGGGGCGATCAAAGCCCTCGCAGCTGACGGTCGAAGCCCCCGTCGGGGTCATCGAGACTCCCGCGTCGGGGCGGTTGAAACTCTCTCCGCAACATAGAGTTTCCGGGTTGGCCTCTTCTTACCAGAGACCTCGAGCTTCACAATGTTGAAGTCCACAGGCCCCGTGGTTGGAACTTCGATCCCGGCAAAGGGATCGGAAGCTCCATGATATTAAAGTGCCGCAGACTCCTGCGGTCTCCAGGAGAGGCCGCCAACTCCACGATGTTAGGCCGCAGTGTGGACAGAGATACGATACAGGAAAAAATATCGCATCTCCGTCGAGGTAAGAGATTGAAAAAAGTTTCCCCCCCCAACTCCATCCCCACCTCCCACATAAAACAAACCAAGGAACACTAAAACATAGTTTTAACATACTAAAAATAACAAAAAGAAGAAAGGACAGACAGACTGTTGGCGAGGCAGCCTCTGCAGGTGGTGGGAAGCTGGCACTGGGTGCTGATGTTGGTTCACTTATTCTGGTGAATGGGTTGTGGAATGAGCCAACAGAGATTGAGTAGCTTGCTCTTGTCATGTGGATTACCCTACTCCACAGTGTCAGCATCACTGATCCTTCAGCTCCAGGAGATGGGGAAAGACTAGCTGCACCTCTTTGATCTCAAAATAAAGGAATCTATGTAATTTCACAATTAGTTTTCCCATATCAAGATTGTGAGATTAGTTTTGTAGGAATTTAATGCATAAATGTTTGTTGGCTGAATTCTACTTTAACTTTAGGGCTATCTTATTGGCAAATGGATGAGCGAGAACTCTACCACTCTTTACCGAAGAACAAGGAGACGGATCTTTCTGATGGATTCTCTCCCTCCAAAACCGACAAAACACTGCACGTATGTAGGAAATGCTTCACCAAGCAGCCAGCCTACTTTCACTGATATCACTGAGGAAATCTGTGTACGCCTGAAAACTGTTAATTTTCACAAAGAAGCTGTTTTATTTCCAGCTGTTTCTCAAATATCCTGAATTCTTGAATGAATTCAAATGATGCCTTGAGGCGTAATTTTGTCATTTTTCTTTTATAATTTAAGAATCTAAAACATTTCTTCCAAGCTTTAATTTGTCCCTTCCTCTTGGACATAAAACTATGAATTTACTACAATGCACGTGAAGTGGGAAAACAGAGGGACACCGAGGAAACAAGGAACAGCAGATGCTGGTTTATAGAAAAAGAAGGGCCTCGTCTGCAGTTATGTCAATGGGGAAACAGCAGTGGGGATGAGCATGGTTAACCAACTGTAGCATTGAAACAAGTTTTATTCAACCTCGATTCTTCGGCCAACATGATGTTGTCTTGTGTGACAGCATGTAATTATTTAAGTATTTATACAACCCTGCTGGCTGCATTTAACATCAGATGTAGCTTTTCAAACTTTTGCATTAGATTTGTTTTTTATTTTAAATTGCAGGAATTTAACCAGAAAAATAACAAGCCTATCATCATACCTGATAGACATATATAAAACTGAGAGGTGGAGATAGTATAGACAGCCAAAACCTTTTTCCCAGCATAGAAATATCAAACACTAGAGGGCATAGCTTTAAGATGAGAGGAGCAGTTTAAAGGAGATTAGCTGGGCAAGCTTTCTTTATAGAGAGGGCGGTGGGTGCCCGGAACGCCCTGCCAGGGGTAGTGGTGGAGGCAAATGCATGTGGCATTTAAGAGACTTTTGGATAGGCGCATGGATGTGGAGCGATATGGATTATGTATAGGCATCTAAGAATTGGTCTTAGCATCATGTTTAGCACACACATTGTGGGCCAAAGGGCCTGGGCCAGTTGCTGTTCTATGTTCTACTGCAAATTACTCCAGGGTCAGTTTCACAATGGTTGTAAGGTCTGCCGACTAATTTCATACTGGCATTGTTTTGGGAATTTGGTATTCAATATTTGAAAAGATAGATATTTAAATTAGTGCATTGGTGCCCTGTGTGTTTTGATTTGCACCAAAGCAGTTTTATACAGAGCACCATTTAAAACAAGTATAGTTTAGAGATACAGCATGGAAACAGGCCTTTGTGGCTCACCGAGTCCACACCAACCAACAATCCCCACACATTAGCACAAGCCAACACACACTCGGGAGAACATGGATAGGTGATGTTTCACAGAGTGCTGGAGTAATTCAGCGGGTCAGGCAGCATCTGTGGCGAACATGGATAGGTGATGTTTTCGGTTGGGACTTCTTCAGACTGAATAATAACTATAACATTGTCTAACAATAGATTAGATTTTTATCTTACAACATTATTGTATTAACCAGGATGGTCTTGATTGGCTGAATATGATTCCATAATGCAATTAATACAAACTGGTTTTCTTCATTTGGGCAAATTAGACTTTCTTCATGCCTGTAGGTTTCAGAATAGTTGAGAGAGAGCTCCAACTCCCAAGAGAATCAGGCATTTTATTTTCACACTTGATGAGCAGCCAGCTCCAGCCATCTCTGTGGCTGCATGGCTCTTGAATGCTCTGCAATACCAACCTCAGTTGCACCATTGCAACCTGCAGCGGCAGATTTAGGTGGAACATTTGTTGTTAGACTATTTTCCATCTTTATCTTCTGCAGACTTTGTGTATAAGCACCTGTAATGTGTTGGCCACATCTTCTGTCATTGAACCATGTGATGAGTTGGCAACTACTTCCATTTCCTCTTATAAACTTGTGTTCACCACTTTCTGCTGTGTGGTCCCAAGTTTCATTCATACTTGCTGGTAAGATTAAGATATTCCCTTATTTCACCAATTATTAGAACAAAAAATCTAAGGGATTGGGTTGCTTTTTAAATGACCTTAAAATATTTACCAGACTTGCATTAAGCTGGATCATATCACTAAAGTGAGAAAAACAAAAGTATTTATTTTTAGTTTCCAGCAGACTCTCAGTGTGAGATCCCATCGCTGAAGGAGATCTATTGTATGAGGCAGAAAGACAAAGCGAGTCCGTCTGCCTGGGATTCTTGCTCACCTCCACGCCTTCAGTCACCTCCACAGGTAAGACGATTTTGTTCAATGCAACCACATTTTGGAAACACGAGAGACTGCAGATGCTGGAATCTCAAGCAAAACCCAAAGTGCTGGCAGCATCTGTGGAAGGAAATGGGCGGGCAACGGGTCTGCAAGGGGCCCTTCTTCACACTGATGGATTCAGGGGGAGAAAGCTGGAAATAAGTGGAGGTGGCAGCTGGGCAACAGCTTTTCACATGTTTTAGCAACAGATCTCACGTTTTTTATGAATAGTTTTGGGAATTAGAAGAACGTGGCGTACTGAAACCTTTGTAAGTTTGAATAGCGGAAGCTGAGGCAGAGTTCAAGAACAAGTATTTGTACCTTTGAAAGTTTTAGTGTTGCAAGGTCAGAACGTTTAGCAATAGGATTTCTGAAGGCAATTACTGAACGTGCTGGAGCAGAGGAGATACAATGTACAGTGGTTCAGAAGCAAAATAACTCACTCGGAGATTGATCTGAGTTAAATTGGGATGAGTGAAAACCCTCATGATGGGGAATGTGTGTGTTTTGGTGGTTCATTAATCACCACAGGGCTTTCGAAAGGTTGTGGAAAACCATTGGTGCTTGTCATGGGAAAGGTAGGGAATACTTAATACAGGAGGAGGTTTAACTTTGGACCAGTGGGCTGGGCTGGGCCTGTTGGTGAGAAGGCGCCCGCATAGCGGTGGCAAAAACAGACTGGACAAGCTGATCAGGAAGGCCGGCTCAGTGGTTGGGGCTGAGCAGGTGGTTGGGTTTCTTCAGGTGGGGTGAAAACGTTGGACTGATATGCAGACAGTGAGAGGTTGTGGTTTTGGCACCACTATCCTGTGTATGTTGACCCATCCCCATCTGTAATTCAGCCAACCAACGTGATGTCATTGGCGAATTAATAGGTAGCCACACAGTCAGCTACCCAGGGCAGAGTTTAGCAATAGTTTCTGCATCTAGGGAAAATGATGTTTGTGGGGGTTGTGTTGTTGCATTCAATCCGGAGATTGATGGAGAATGTCAGAGGCACTCAGCAGGTCAGGCAGCATCTGTGGAAGGAGAGACACGAGTTAATGTTGCAGGTCAAAGCCCCTTCTTTGGACCGGAAATGTTAACTTCCTCAGGGTGATGTTTCCAGCATTCTATATTTTTAGTTTAGATTTCCAGCAATCTACAGATGATTTATATTTTCACAGACATGATTGGATTTTAAGGGACTTGGAGGTTGTTGGACAAGTGTGGGTTGAAGCGGTACTGAGGTGGAAGTTCAGCTGTCATCTTATTCAATGGCTGAGCAGGCATAAGGGACTGCATGGCTTCTCATATTGTGTATGTTCGTATTTGAAAGATCAGTTGATATTTGTTTATGTGTAATTCATCTTCATATTTGAATGAAGATTTACATTAAAAGTTGATCAATTATCTTTTCTTGTCCTCCTAAGGTTTTAACACTTGATCCAAAGCTTCACATGAAGCCAACTGAAGCATTTTCCCCACATGATCGTTGTAGTACCCCGCTGGTGGTTTCTGAATGTGAGACACTGTCTTCAGTTGGCCCAGACTCTCTCATCAGTGTAACCGCACAAAGCTATTGCCATCCCCAATCAAATTTGTATGTATGTAGTAGTCCAGAATCAGAATTGATCGATACTTCCAAATGTACTGTACAGAAAAGCTCAGCACTTTCTCAAAGCTGGAATTGCCATTTGGCTTCTCCATCTTCCACTGTTGTCCAAGGTCCAATGTACAATGGCCAACATTGTACAAGCTTGAAACAAACTCGGCATGCAAGCACCTTGCAAGGGCAAGGCGACAACAGCAGTTCCACGTTGACTCCATCATCTGTGCCTTGCATTGAGTTGAGGAGTGAAAAGAATATAAATGGATTATTGGACTATGATGTTTCTGCTTCATCTCTTGAGGATCCCATCACATTATCAACGTAAGTGAACACTTTGTGAAAATACCTCATTGTTTAAGAAACCTCTTAGGTTTACATTGGTTGGAATCTATCAATAGTCCCAATTGTTTTAGTTACCTTATTTATGTAAGAAAGCAAGGTTATCATATGTTTCCAGTCAGCATTGAAGGCAGACTTGAGCATGGTAGTGCAGAGGTCAGTTGGGGAACTGCAAATTTGCCTTCACAGATTTCAGGGACTTAATGTGACTAAACTGTATGCTTATGCAATTTATTTTTTGCATCATAAACTTAAATCCATGTTATTTATTTTATTTTATTTTAAAACTTGTTTCTAGTGCTCGCCTAAACTTGCGTGAGAAGCATGCACGTCATGTGGCCGACATCAGAGCGTACTACGAGGCAGAAATCGACAGCCTTAAGAAGAAACTGGACACTTTAAGTTCACCTTCAGCAATATTTGAAGCAGAGAAACATAACCAGAATCTTTCCAAAAGGTTTTTTTTTGTTCCAAATAATAACAACATTTAAATATATATATTTTTTAACATCACCTACTGTTCTTGCATGTCGTTTTTTGAAATGTAACCAAAATATATGTGCTCTAGTGTAGTTCTATTATATATTTTTAAAAATCAATTTGCTTAAAATAATCAAAATGTAATTAGAAACGTAACATACACAGGAGTAGAAATGTATTTTGATCTGTTCGATAGCATGATAGTCCAGATGCATCAGAACAGTGTGTCATTAGCCACTGGAAGCAATAAATGTTAATTAACTAAAGCTAAACTTGGAGAGGAAAAATACTGACAACTCGTGCTGGGAGATGGTGGGAAACTCTTATAAATTTGAAATGATCACGTTGTACAGTTCTTGTCTCCTGAAATGTCTTGGGCATCGAATGTCTTTTCATTGAAGTGGCCATTTTACATACTGTGTGATAATGGATAATTCCACTGAGAAGTTATTGCAAATCATTATTTTCAGATATCTGCATGTGTAAGTTTAAAATTGTCACTGGAGGCTGATCAGGAATCAGATTTATTTACTCTCTACATCGCCAGGTTAAGAATATTGGCAGAATTAATTCCCCATTACCTACAGGTATTATTGACTGAGCATTGACAATAACTTTGAAACTGTTGCAAGACTTTCACGGCTACTTTGGATGTTTCAGATGTGAACAACTAGAAAGAACATTAACTGAGGCTGCCACAGTAATTCAGGATCTTGAGAACAAGAACTCCTTAATGGAAATGCAATTGGTGAGTAAAAGTTCTTTTAGTAAGAGAATAGAATTTGTTATCCTTTGGAACAAATACTACAATTCATTCTTGATAAAACTGCTGCTTTAGTCCTAAGTGGAGTACCATAGGTTAGAAGATTTTTGAGGAAAATAAGTGCCAACCCCAGTAATGTCAGTTGTTTCTTTATTTACCATATAACCATAAAACAATTACAGCACGGAAACAGGCCATCTCGGCCCTTTTAGTCCGTGCAGAACACTTACTCTCACCTAGTCACATCTACCTGCACTCAGACCATAACCCTCCATTCCTTTCCCGTCCATATAACTATTCAATTTATTTTTAAATGATAAAAACGAACCTGCCTTCACCACTTCCACTGGAAGCTCATTCCACACAGCTACCATTCTGAGTAAAGAAGTTCCCCCTCATGTTGCCCCTAAACATTTGTCCCTTAATTCTCAAGTCATGTCCTCTTGTTTGAATCTTCCCTACTCTCAATGGAAAAAGCTTATCCACGTCAACTCTGCCTATCCCTCTCATCATTTTAAAGACCTCTATTAAGTCCCCCCCCTTAACCTTTTGCGCTCCAAAGAATAAAGACCTATCTTGTTCAACCTTTCTCTGTAACTTAGGTGCTGAAACACAGGCAACATTCTAGTAAATCTCCTCTGTACTCTCTGTCTTTTGTTGACATCTTTCCTACAATTTTGCGACCAGAATTGTACACCATATTCCAGAATTGGCCTCACCAATGCCTTGTACAATTTTAACATTACATCCCAACTTCTATACTCAATGCTCTGACTTATAAAGGCCAGCACACCAAAAGCTTTCTTTACCACCCTATCTACATGAGATTCCACCTTCAGGGAACTATGCAGTTATTCCTAGATCCCTCTGTTCAACTGCATTCCTCAATTCGCTACCATTTACTATGTACGTCCTAATTTGATTTGTCCTGCCAAGATGTAGCACCTCACACTTATCAGGATTAAACTCCATCTGCCATCTTTCAGCCCACTCTTCCAAATGGCCTAAATCTCTCTGTAGAATTTGAAAACAAGTTCTACACTAACTTCCCTCAATGTCCTAGGGAATATCCTGTCAGGACCTGGAGATTTATCCACTTTTATATTTTTCAAAAGTGTCAGTACTTCCTCTTCTTTGATCCTCATAGTCTCCATAGCTACCCTACTTGTTCCCCTCACCTCACATAATTCAATATCCTTCTCCTTGGTGAATACCGAAGAAAAAAAAATTGTTCAATATCTCCCCCATTTCTTTTGGCTCTGCAGATAGCTGTCCACTCTGACTCTCTAATGGACCAATTTTATCTCTTGTTATCCTTTTGCTATTAATATAGCTGTAGAATCCCTTTGGATTTACTTTCACCTTACTTGCCAAAGCAAACTCATATCTTGTTTTAGCTTATCTAATTTCTTTCTTAAGATTCTTTTTACATTCTTTATCCGCTTAGCCGCTCCTGGGCCTCAAATGTAAAAAAAACAAACATTTTTTCATGTTATTTACTAACTGTTAGAAATGACACTTGTCCTTTTGATAAGGCTGACTGGCCCGGACGCTATGATGCAGTTAGTACTGCGGCAAAGGCATTGCAACAGCGCCTCGATGAAATGCGAAAAGACAGCAAGGAGAAAGATAGCATGATCAACAAACTCAACAGCAGGCTGAAGGACCTAGAAGAAGCTTTTGAAAAAGCTTACAGACATTCTGATAACAAAGATGCCAGAAGAAAACAAGAACACAAAATATTGCAGGATGTGAGTCACAAATTATTTTAATTCATTAATTAAGCTTGTGAGAACAACAGATTCTACTACCTGTATTTATGCGGAACTATTTTTGTGTATAGATTTTTTTTTGGAGAGTACTTTATCTTTAATTTGTCGAAGAAGAATTTAGTTTGAAGGTTTGAATTTAAGAATGGATGTTTTGCGTTGCAGCTGCTTACAGAATACGAGTCATTGGGGAAAGAGCATGAAAGTGTCAAGGTAATGTCATACTATCTTTTGCAGTTTGGGTCCGCTATATATGATTATCTAAGAAGGAATTCATTGGTCACATCTGATCCATGCAGCTCAACACAAGCAATCCAGTTAGGCCCCCCCCCCCCCGTAGATGCTGCTGCACTCGCTGAGTTTCTCCAGCACTTTTGTCTACCTTCGATTTTCCAACATCTGCAGTTCCTTCTTAAATGCTTTCTATTTCAGTTACTTATGCGATTCCCTTTTGACCACTATAATCGAACCTGCTTCTGACATCAACCACTTCCCATGTATCTTTAAACAAAAAGTCCTCCTGTCAGTTTTGTTTCTTATGCACTCATCTTGATTCTATATCAACTAGTTTTTCTCCCTTCCACCAATCTTGCCATATTGACTCTGGAAGCCATTCATAATTTAAAAAGTGTAATATTGGGACCATAGAAATGTACAGCATACGAATAGACCCTTGGCCCATCTTCTCCATGTCAATCCTATGTCTAGCTATTGCTAATATTTGCCAGCATTAGGGGCCTTTCCTATTCAAATACAAGTTATATAATATAACATAAGTTGTTCTTATTTTCTTTCTTGCCCAGGAAACTTTACACACTACTGAAGATAAACTATATGATGCAAATTCTCAGATTTCTGAGCTGAAAAGGTTAGATGATGATATTTTGTTTTTATCACACAATGGAAGCATGGCAAAATCCTACTTTATACGTAATTTTAAAAGTGAGTTTTGATACTTTACAATAATGATGTTTAGACAATGTAATACTTGACTAAGATCAGGATTCATTGACACTTCGTATTGCTGTGTTGAGCCAATGTGTTCTTTCTAAATTACAAGTTGCATATATTGTAATGCAGCAAAGGCATGAACATTGCTTTCTGTGCTGTTATCTGTAACAGTCTAATTAACTGACCATCACCCACATCGGAAAATGCATCGCTGGAGACCATTCTGTCTTTGCCTGCCCTTTATAGCGAAATCCAATATCGTTCCTTGCATTTGTATAATTCGAATTTTCAAAAAGGTATCTAATTCCGTTTTGAAATCCACAATTGATTCTGCATACAACCTCCTTTCAGGCTGTACATTCCAGATCATAGCCGCCACTCCATAACATATTTTTGTTAAATCTCTTGATATTTCACCATTCAATTTGAATCCTTTAAATCTTTGAATTCTGTGCATATGGAACCGGCTTCTCTTGATTTACTTATTTAAATATGATCAGATTTTGAAAACCTCTATCAAATCTATAAAGTTTCCTGTGAAACAATCACAGTTTAAGACACAGGAGCAGAATTAGACCATTTGACCCATTGAGTTTGCTCCGCCATTCAATCATGGCTGATCTATTTTTCCCACTGATTCTCCTTCTCCCATAACCTTTGACACCCGTACTAATCAAGATTCTATTATTCCAAATGTGGTGTGCTTTAATTTCAAGACTTCTTATGTTGGAGACAAACACTTTCTGAAAGTCTAAATATGTCAAATGGACTGTTCCTTCCTATCTGTTGTACTAGTTACATCCTCAAAAAATAAATCACTGCTGGATATGCTACGATTGCTTTCTCTTTCATCAACCAATATAGCTTTGTCCAACCCTGTCAATGCTTTCCAAGTTCTGTAATAACATTTTCTGTAATTCTCTGTTTTGTTCCACCCCTTTAATTGAACAAAGTTTTAAGGGTAAGTAGAGCTCGCAAATAACCTACATGTAATTAGTCATTGTATTTTAGTCCCAGTTGTATCCATGTGAAGTTACTTCCCAACTTGTTCAAGCCAAGCAATTGGCCAACCTGAGCTAGCTCTATTTGCTAAACTTCTAATCCATGTAACTGTCTAAATGTATTTTAAACATAATTATACCTACTTTTATCACTTTCTCTGGCAGTTTGTTCTATGTTGCCCCTTGATCTACGTTAAACTATTCCCTCTCGCCTTGAATCATGCTCTCTAGTTTTGGACTCTCTACCCTGGGTGGGCCCTCGTGATTTCACCTATTATTTGTAAGGTCTCCCTCAACCACCTGCACTTCAGTAATAAAATTGGTTGTTCACTTTTCAGAGTTGTTTCAAAGCTCGAGGCTCAGATTAGACAAGTAGACCATGAGAAAAACTACATGAAGGTTCGGACTGGTGCAGATAGTTGTTTACATACATCGAACAGCAGGTAAAGAGCTACGCAAGTCAAAGCTTATGTTTTCAAAAACATATTTACATAACATTTTGTACGTAAAATTCCCTTTCATGGCTTTTTCCCCATATCTGTGATTTTCCCAGATCTTAATCTATCAATAGCAAACTTGAATATACTCATTGAAGCATCCTCATCTTTCATGGGTAGGGAATTGTAAAGCTTCACGATCCTCTACGTTACACTCCTTCACTCCCTTACAGGTCTGGTCCTTATTCTGAAACTGTGTGGCTCCCGGCTCCAGAATGTCCAGCTAGTTGAAAGAGTCTTACACCATTTACTCTGTTGAGGATATCTAAGATTGCCTTTTGTTTTACTAAACATAAGAGAATATAGGCTCGCTAGACAATTATTCTTCATCTTCATAAGACAGCCAACTCCGGAATTAACAAAGGTGACTTTTAATTTATGCCCTCATTGGAGAAGTTTAAAGGCAAATCTTAATGGAGTTTGTGGATAAAACATTGAATTAAATAATCATGGGCTAATCAATATTTTGCCTTTCATGATGTTTCTGAATTGTTTCATTGTTCTCTTGTTTACAAACAGATTTGTCCACCATGATGCATATCCTCCTGTAAAATCCCCAGCTGATGTGGCAAGACGGAAGTGGCTGGTTCCGGGTTCTGATTATTCCATCTTCACAGGACGACCTTTAGAGAACAACTACAGTGCTTCCGGCGACGGATTTGAAGAAACTCACTTGCAGCCCAGAAGGTCAGCCCACATCTTTACTAGAAACATAAAAACAGAAAATGCAGGAAACAGCAAAAGGCTGAAAGAACTAGAATAGATTGGCTGTGTGTGTGGGTGTGTGTGGCAGATTTCCTTCCCAAAGGGCATTGATGTTCTTTTAAACAAATTAGTAATGTTGTGATTGCTGTTACTAGATTTTTTTAAATGTATTTTTTTTAATTCTGCATTTAATTATTTACTACTTGGAATTTAAATTCTCTAGCCTCCACTTTGGGATTCGAACGTATTTTGCGGGATCGGAACGTGTTGGAATATTGTGGCCTCTAGCTGTGCTGGTGCAAAGTGAGAGGTTTTACAGGATCACAGATGATACTTAGAAATGGTCCTTTCTCATTTGTTATTCTCCCCAGGTACCATTCTCCACCAGAGAAAGATCATCCCTGCACTCTGCAAGATTTTGCAAATGACTTGGACTTGTCAACTCCTCCCATTCTGAGGGCATTGAAACAATTTGATGGGAGAAAGGTTTCTGAAAGCTGGGGAGTACAAACACCATTACACAATGTATCAGGAGGAGGAGATGGTACAAGTAAGCACAGCTTATTCCCTTCATCCTGCCATGCTTGATTTGTTGTTTGTATTGAATCTAAATTCATTTAAACTACATTTTTATAACAGATGTTAGATATATTGGTGTCATTATATAATTGCACATTATGACAATGGCACTCCATCTATTGTTTTTGCACGTTCAATATTCCTGTAGTATTTTGTAAATAATGGGGGTGTGATGTTAACAATGATGAATACAATCCAATGCCACCAAGGAAGATTATGCCTTAGTGGTTTCAGAGTTTCAGCAACAGACGATAGTGTTGAGCTTTTGGTTGACTTAAAATTGATCATGAAATTATATTTGAAAGGCTAGCTGCTAAATCTCTTAGTGTGAGTGGGCAGATAGGTAAATTTGCAGATAAAGCAAATATTGACAAAGTTGTGAATAGTGAAAGACACAGAGTACTGGAGTAATTCAGTGGGTCAGGCAGCATCTCTGGCGAACATGGACAGGTGACATTTTGGATTGAATGTTGTCAAGCAGGATCTCGAGCAGTTTGAAAAGTGGGCAGAAAAATGCCTTTTGTAATTTTGCAATTTGACAAGCTGAACAATTTGGAGACACAAGGAACCACAAAAAACGACACAAAGTGCTGAAATAACTGCTGAGTTACGCCTGCACATTGTGTTGTCTTGAGAGTAACTCTTGAGTGGGACTACCTTGAGATGCAGACATTTCCTGTAGATATTGTTTCTGGGGATCCAATGGAGTTTAATCTAGAGAAGGAGGTCAGCAACAGAGGCATGACTGGACCAATGTCCATCTCCATCACCCTTCTGTGGGGTTCAATTTCATAAATCTGTCTGGGAAGAAGTTGTATAATTTGCTTCAGACATGAAACATGTAGAGATGAAAGTGACAATGTCAATTATTTATTTGCTGTAAGCAGATGTCATGAAACACACACACACCTTAGTGGACTCAAGCTTTAGTAGAGGCCAATCAATGGACTCGTGTAAGGATCGGACAAGATCAAAGGGCAACAGTTCTCCCTCAGGCCAAAGATCATCATCTGTGCCCCCTTCAAACAGGAAATCAACACCCACTTCCACACCAAGTAAGTATGTTTCTGTAATCCTTCAGAAAGGTTTAACTGTTTGTTTATTGACCATCTATTATTTAGTTAAATATTTTCTTTGGTCTCTTTACTTTTTTAGTCTCTTTATATTTATTAGTCCCTTTTTACTTTTTCTGCATTGGGTTCTATACTTCTGACAATGAAACATCAAGGTAAATAGTTGTTAGTAAAACCTTCATGTTGGTTGATATCCTTGTCTCAAATAACCTCTAAATGTTGCATATCCTGCTTAACAACTCGGTTACCAACATAGAATGACCAGTGTTTTGTTGGGGAAACTCTGGGTGCAGAGAAGGTGCAGCGTCTTGGCCAGGATGGTCAACCATCTCTCTTCCTCCACACAATTTGAAGAGATTGTGGAGCCCAGCTGATAGATAACAACTAATTATTTCAATTATTATAACATTGCGCTCTTCCCCTCTCTTTGCTAGCCAAACGCAACACTTTGCTGACATCATTGTCTGCTAAGTCAAGTCCCAAGCGTTGCCCTAAAGAGAACCTATCACCTGGATTTAGTCATCTCCTTGGCAAAGAAGAAAACACAGTGACAAGGTAACTAATATTGTGTTTGTGTTAGTGTGTTTTGGTCAAAATGGTAGATATTTCCAAATGCTTCAGTATGCCTCGGTAAATTTCTTATCAGTAAAAAATGGGTTTTCCACAATAATATTGAAAATCCCTTTTGTGATGTTCAAGGTGATTTTTTAATGACTTTTCCATTCATGTTTGGTTAGGCAATTTTCCTAGTTCAACTAAATGCATAGATTTTTTTTTAAAAACCTAACATTTGATTGGATTGGCTTTTGAATGAGTTGCTTTTGAGAAGATTGATGAGGACACAGCTGGAGATGTCGTACATATAGATTTCAACAAGTTTGCACACAATAAGCTGCTCTGGAATGTTAGATGGCAAAGGACCCAGGGAGAGCTTGCCCTAACTAGGTGTGGTTGAGCAGGCTAGGTCTTTATACCTTGGAGCGCAGGATGCTGAGGGGTGATCTTATAGAGGTGTATAAGATCAAGATGGGGATAGATCGGGTGAATGTCGTTTACCCAGAGTTGGGGAATCAAGAACCAGATTTAAGGTGAGCGGGGAAAGATTTTATAGGAATCTGAGGGGCATCTTTTGTAAAGAGGTTGGTGGGTGTATGGAATGAGCTGCCAGAGGAGGCAGTTGAGGTAGGTACCTTTTTAAATGTTGTGAGAGTCTCTGCCTCCACCACCTGTTTGTTCCAGATTGAAACCACTTTGTTTGTTTTCCTCTTCTGTCATCTTTAACCTTGCTTCTCTCAACTCCATGCTTCCTGGTTGGGTATCTTCATTATGGGGCAACGTTTCTCACTATCGACCCTTCCTATGCCCCTCAAAGATTTGCTATACCACTATCCTGCCCCCCTCAGCCTCCTAACCCCCAAGAAAAACAAACCCAGGCTCTCCAGTCTCTCCTCAGCACCAAAACATAACATCCCAAACATATCTGCATGCTACGCACTCCAGTGCGATGACATGGAAGAATGACATTGTAATTAAACTAGGCTTCTGAACAGTAAGGGGTTTTGTATAAAAATTATTATGGATTTACTTTCTTCACAAAATCATTTTATTTTTATGTTTTGATGAAGTCAACTTGCCGATGAAGTCAACCTCCTGCAATTCAAGAAGAAAAAGCAGTCCCACTCTCCTGCAATTTCAAGCCAGCATAGAAACAAGAAAAACCTTCGGCTTCAGTTCATTCCACATGCTTGTATTAATTCCACTGGAAAACCTGTACAGAACCTGTAAAGTATTTAGCGGCTCATTGGTGTTACAGCACTTACTCCTCAGATCCTCTTTAAACCTCCACTCTCTTACCTTAGAGCTATGCCGCCCCTACAATGGGAAACAGAATGGCCGTCTCGTCTATGATACTTGTAACATGACAACTCTTGGCCACCTTTGCTGCAGGGAAAACAGACATGGGCTGTCCAATCTCTCCTTATAACCCAAGCCCCTCCATCCAGACAATATCCCTGTTAATCTTTGGCATGCTCTACATATTAATTACATCATTCTTGTAGTGTGGTGACCAGAACTGCACACAATACTCTGAAGCCTAACCAACATTTTGTACAACTGTAACATGATGTCCCAAAGTACCCGATGCTTCGCTGATGAAAACACGTATATGCTGCCATTGTAGTGTTGCTACTTGGGGACTTTGTATAAAGGTCTCTGTTCAATTGGGGTCCTGCATACTATGTGGCACAGCGGTAGAGTTGCTGGACGTAGCGCGGACCCCGGTCGATCCCAAGTATGGGCTGAATGGGCCTGTTTTCCCCCGCTGCGTGTAAGATCTCAATAAAAGACTAAAGGTTAATTGGCTTTGTAAAAAATAGTGTCCTGTCGGCGCGGACTAACTTCCACGCTGTATCTCTAAACTAAACTAAAAAATGTCCTGTCCTGATTTAACTTTCCAAATTCAAGTTCACTTGTACAAGTTAAATTCCAACAAATTAAGTTCCCTTTCCCACTTTTGTAGGTGATTAGATCTGATTGTAACCTTGGATACCATTCTTCACTGTCCATTATTCCACTAATTTTGGCATCATCAGAAAATGATGATGCCAAGCAGGTCACCCGCAGTCTCAACCAAAACATGAATATTATATAGCAAACAATATTAAACCCATTCAATCACATGTCAAAGGGGGTCCAAGCTGAAAAACAACCCTCCTACCACCAAGCCAGTTTTGTATCCAGTTGAGAAGTGTCTTCATTGCATTTCAGAGATAATTAACTGCACATTTGATAACAAGCATCTTTTTTCTGCAGCAAGGCAAAATTCAAGGTATCATGCTGATAAATTTGAACATGCGTTGTCTTCCGAGTCTGTTCTAAACGCTGTTAAGATGGGGTCTGTCACTAGTCGACCTGCCTGGGAAGATAAGACAACAATTTCTCAGAAAGAAAAGAAAATGTCGCCATTACAAACTCCTTATGAGACGGAGCTGACGTATAAAGCAAGGATGGAGGCTTTGGCAGAAACGGAGCAACTCTTTGATGCACTTACACAAGAAAAGCAACAGGTAATGAAGCAATGAGCAATTCATGCCCATGTTGAGGCCAAGTTTAATTAAACTCTCTGTTTAAAATTAATGACGTTCTTTACCATAGACTGTGGATTTAATAAAGATCTTTTGCAGTTGGTCTGGGTCAATGCCCTATAAAGTGTTTAATTTTTTTACATTTATTTTTACATGTAGTTAATTTTACAAATAATGTCATTTTATAAAGTCAAAGCTCTTGAGATCCTTTAAAATAAAAGCAATTCAAACGGCACCAACTGAACTGCAGTATTTCAGTGTAAATGGAATATGAAATAATAGTGTGTGTTTTTGCTGGATAGTGATGGCATGGCCTCACTGGTACAAATTGGGTCTTTATTCTGCCAGACAAAAAGCTGATTGGCAGAAAGACTGCTGAATAAACTACAAAGTAAGATTCATCTATTAAAGGCCGCACAGTGGCGCAGTAATAGAGTTGCTGCCTTGCAGCGCTTTCAAACGGCAGAGACCTGGGTACGATCCTGTCTACGGGTGCTGTCTGTACGGAGTTTGTACGTTCTCCCCGTTACCATGTGGGTTTTCTCTGAGGTCTCTTTCCTCCCACACTCCAAAGAGTGTGGGAGGAAAGAGGTTAATTGGCTTTGTATACATTTAAATTGTCCCTAGTGTGTGTAGGGTAGTGTTGATATGCCGGGATCGCTGGTTGGCGCAGACTCAGTGGGACAAAAGGCCTGTTTCCGCGCTGTATCTCTAAATTAAACTAAACTAAATAAAAAGGATGTTGATAATTGTGATTTACAATTCATTTACAGTGTAGTGTCTGATTGCATGATAAAGTGTTCAAAAATGACGTGGATGTGAACTGCTCATTGTCCCAGTCTGAATTCAGCTATTTTTATTTTTGCATAGTCATGTTATTGACTTCATCATCAATGTTGGTTGATCTTGTGAGACTGTTGCTAAGGTATGTGGACCTATCTGTCCACTACTGAAAGTCTCTAACCATTCAAAAGGATGCTTGGTTCCGCACATGGTATGCAGCTTGGTGCATCGTGTCCGTTTTCTTTGTGCTAATTGTGAGACCAAAGTTGGTAGATTTGTCCAGACATCCTTACATATCAGCTTCTGAGCGGCATTGGGTGCACAGTCAATGGCAAAGGTGAATGAAGTCCCTTAAAGTGGCTTCTCATACTTGGTTCTGGTTTAGTGCCTCTGTTGGTTAAAACGATCACTGTCAATCGTATATCTAAGGTTGTTCTGTCTTTGTCAGGGTTGGGCATCAGATGCACTGCAGAGAACATCATACTGAACAATTGTACTATTATGGTTATTTATTGTATGGCTTGGTTGACATTTAATTTGGGATTAATATTTAATTGCAGATTGAAGCTGCGTTAAGCCGTATACCTGGTTCTACAGGTAGAATGACTTTACAAGCAAGGGTGGAAAAGGTAGGGTGGGTGCTGTTGCACCACAATTATAGTTCAATTAAAAGTGTCTTAAACTGTTTCATTCCTGTATTCAATACAAAAAGAAAAAATGTGGATGAAATGGAAATTGTATCACAAATCCAAAGATTAACATTGTGTGTGTGTGAAGTGAGGTCAATGATGCAAAGCTACTTCTCATGTGAAGGCCCGATTAACAATCAAATTCCTTCTGATACCCACTCTGAAATATGTTTTACTACAACCCCATACAATTAAACACTTTGATGGAAAAATAAATGCTAGTATTTACTACAGTTGTTTTCTGTTCAGATTGCTACCAAGTAAACAATAAGCGAGCAAAAGTTTCCTGTGATTTGTTTGAGGCCTTCATCAGTTTTGGAGACTTGATAAGAGCCTAGGTTTATAATTCCATCTCACTTGTTTTATTTTCTTCCTTCATTCTAGTTCTTACAAGTAATTTATTTCCCAACAACTTTTTCTTAAACTTTTAACCACTTAATTCAGTGGCCACCAATAAATCAGCAATAAATTTGTCTCTAAATTAAGTTAGATAGCATGAAACAGACCTCTCGGTTCATTGGGTCCAAGCTGATCATCGATCATCCATTCACAGTAGGTCTATGTTATCCCAGTTTCTCAACTTTGAGCAACCAAGAAGTCCAAACTTTCAAAAATGTTCATTCACCTTCACGCCAGCACAGTGGTGCAGCGGTAGAGCTGCCACCTCACTGGTGCAGCGGTAGAGACCGGGGTTCGATCCTGACCACTGGTGCTATCTGTGTGGTGTTTGTACCTTTGACTGCATGAGTTTCCTCCGGGTGCTCCAAATTCCTTCCAATTTCCAAAGACGTGCAGGTTTGTAGGTTAATTGGCTTCTGTAAAATGCCCCTAGTGTGTAGGATGCAAAAATGGAATAACACTAGTATACGGGTGATTGATGGTTGATGTGGACTCGGTGGGCCATTTGCCCTGTATCTACACTGTATCTCTAAACTCTAATAAACTGTGCACATTTCTGGATATTCACTCCAAACTGCTTTTCTTTACATCCCTCAAATGCTGAATTTATAATGGATTTCCTTGCCCTGTTACACATATTGACTCCTCGTATGGATTCCATTTGCAATGTTTGTGCCCAAACCTCCCCCTCCAGCAGTATCCTCCCAAAGTCAAAGTTTTCTTCTCACAATCCACCACGACCAGTCTTTGAATAATCCACCCCTACATTTAAATATAAATCATGAATGTATTTAAAAAAAGAGATAGCGACTTGGTACTCACCACTGTGGTGGATAAGGTAGAATGACATTTGGAACGCTTTCTTTCATTGGCTGAAGCTTGGACTATGAGTTTATGTTAAAATTGCGTACCGCACAAGTTAGCCTGTGCCATTAGAATCATAACAGTGCTGGTAACAAATTTACAGATAACACTGGAGATGGATAGTGGACTAGAGAACTTTAGCTATGAAGAAAAACGGAATCAGCTGTGATTTGCATGGAAGGGAAGACTTAAATTGAATTTCATAAATTATGACTGCTCTAGGTAGAGTGTTCTTTTTAGCAGAGTGGTCAGAAATCAGGGAAAGATTAGAAGGGATGAGGCTTTTTTCTCACCCAGAGATGGTAAAGGGGTCTGGGACATGTTGTCTGAAAGGTTGATAGTGCAGAAATCCACATTATACTTGAACAAAGGCCCGCAGGGTGAGAGTCCTGTCAGTGGTTACAGACCTGATAGCTTTAGTTTTGACTGGCACAATTATGACGGTTTGAATAATCTCTCTTCAATTTTATATAATTCTGTTTCTACAAACTGAGCAGAATGGAATGACCATAGCCAAGTTATTCAATGGGATTTCAGATGTCAGTGCTATTTCCCAAGGTGAATATATTTTTGTACAGTATTTTTGTACCTGATTTTTTTTTTTAAGCTTGTGATATTTCAAAACAATTGTGAAATTTCCAGCAACTCGATCTCCTGAAGAATACAAACATTAGTCTGTAGTCTAAATTGTAGGGACGGTGCTGCAAACTGCACTGCTCATGTCTGAAGAAGGGTCTCGATCCAAAACGTCGCCTATTCCTTCTCTCCATAGATGTTGCCTCACCCGCTGAGTTTCTTCAACAATTTTTGTTCAATTCCTGCTCACTTAAAGATCTGCTTGCAAAAAAAAATATTTTCTGGGACGGCTAACTTGGCTGAAGTAATTTTGAAGATCCTAACTATCTGTCCCAGCTTCTTTGGGGAACTTTGTCATCATAAAGCATAACTTGTCCATTCTCTCCCTGTAGATTGGCATGTATTCAAATTTTATTCTCCGGAGGTACTCAAATTATTATTCTTTTTTTGCAGGAAGCTTTGGAAGATCGCTTGGAAAAGATCACTCGTGACCTGGGATCAGTCCGAATGACACTGAAGCGGTTTCATGTTTTACGGTCCACTGCAAATTTCTGAACTGTTTTCCAATTTTTATGTGACCAGATCTTTACTTGCACTAATGTGACATAGTTATGCACAGTCATCGCTCACAGAATGCGGGTTTATTTTGGATCATCTTATGACTAAACGATGGCCTTATAACATACATTCATGTATCAGAGGTCACTCTGTTGTGTATATAAAGTTAAACATTGTGCCTTTTTGGGAACTGCAGTTCATATTTCACAATTGTTTTGTTATTAAAGGTTGGAACCAAAACTCTCAGAAGATATATTTTGGTAATGGTCGAAAAGTATTATATACGTACTTTTGTAAATGAGACAGAACATCTAAAGTAAATACTATTTGTTAAAATTTAGATTAAAATATAAAGTGTCTGTCAGAAGCTATTTTGCAGACAGGATGTTTGTCAGAAATTTTAATATTTTATATTTCAAGTTGAAATTTATGAACTAATTTTTTTAAGAAATATTAAAATTCAGTATTGAATAAACTAATGGGCCACATTTGTTTAATTGTTACACAAAATTCAGTGAAGGTATCATTGACAAAACTCTCTCATTTACTTTGTTGTCGGTAATGGCAACAAGTTTCATCGATTCTATAGAAGAATCTAACAGTGTGCACTTTAGTTGGTCTCCAACTTTCTCTAACATTTACAAACTAACTTTACATGGTTTCATGATTTTATTTTAGTTTGGCCAAAACCATTTATAAAATATAAAAGATCTTTAGTTACTGTGATGTGAGCAGTTTATTAAAATGATAATGCTAAAACTGTGGTGACTCATCTTTTTGAGCTATTTGAAATATACTTCAGTATATTACAGTAACTACAGCAACAACTAGGTCTTTGCACAACCACAATCAAGATAGTTGGTGGAATTAAAAACATGTTGGGCATATGCGGGCAGCACCTTATTGAGAAACGGATTATTATCTATTTTAGATTAACCTTTTACCAGTAAGTTTTAAACTTTAAAGAAACAGAGAGAGGAATAGTTATGTTATGGGGTGGAGACCAGAAGAGAGTTAATGAGACATGAGGTGGTGCCAGCCAAAAAAGGATATTAAAGGCTAATGAAGTATGGCAGAGGGTGGTATAAATAAGACAGCAGAAGAGGAAATAAATACATTCTGGAAATGTAAGATACGTCTGGTTTGGCAGATTACCTGAAACTGAAAGCAGTTCCTGTGCAATGAGGAAACTGATCATGAATACTGAATTTATGTGGGCAGAGCTTTTGGGTACCTGGACTTCAGGAAGTAAAAGAGCAGATGTTGAGTCATCAAATTAGCATACAGAATTTGCTATTTAAGTATTTTATTGATCAAACTTCACTGCCAAAGATATTTCCTATAACTTACTGAATTATATGAGTTCCTGGAAGACTGCGCATGGACCTTGTACTAGGTAAGGTCACCAGTATGTTTACTCGGAAGCGACTGTCATGAGAGAGACTGACGGGGAGTATGCACTGGTGTTTGTAAGCATGGAAGATGGTGTGGATTGATTGGGTATCTAGAACCAGAGGTCACAATCTCATACAACAAAAAGATTGTTGCCATTCAGGATTGAAATAAGAAATTTATTTTACTAGGATTTGGATTTTTCCCCCTCATCTTGTTGATTCACACAAAGGGTGGTGGGTGTATGGAACAAGCTGCAGTTAGAGGTAGTTGAGGCAGGGATTATCTCAACATTTAAGAAACTGTTAGACAGGTACATAGTGGACGCAAAATGCTGGGGTAACTCAGTAGGACAGGCAGCATCTCTGGAGAGAAGGAATGGGTGACATTTCGGGTCGAGACCCTTCTTCAGACTGGACGGGTTTGGAGGGATATGGACCAAACGCGGGGAGGTGGGACAAGTGCAGCTGGGACATGGGAGAAGGGTTTCGGCCCGAAACGTTGCCTATTTCTTTCGCTCCATAGATGCTGCTGCACCCGCTGAGTTCCTCCAGCATTTTTGTGGGGCATGTGCGCAAGTGGGGCCGAAGGGCCTGTAAATCACTCTATGACTGACTGTGCCGCTTATCCTCAGCTTGCACTCGCCCAGGTCCCGGTGCTGCAGTGTGAGCTGCGCTGTAGTCTCCTGGGCTGCGGGTGGCGCTGCGGTGACGGGAAGCGCCATCGCCCGCCCGCCCGCCGTGGGCTGCCTGCCTGCCTGGAGCGGAGCGGAGCGGGGCGACGGTGCGGAGAGGAGCGGTGCGCCTCGCCTCGCCTCGCAGCCTGGCCACGGCTCTCCCTCCCCCCCCCACCCCCTCACCTCACCGCCCATCCCGGGCACCGTGCGGTGCGGACCAGTTTGGTGACAGGGCCACCATGACAGCGGCGGCTTGCCAAGGTGAGTCGTGCCGCAGACACAGCGGCGGGGCGGCTCCGGTAGATGAGGTGAGCGGGGCCCGACCGGGAAACAGTACACACGGCGCCGGCGGCTGTGGACCAGAGCACTCGCGGCCTGCGGGCGGGGTGGGGGGTGAGGGGAGGCCGGCGTGTGGAAGCCCGGCCTGGGCTGCCGGCCCCGCTCCACCGTTCAACGGCGAGTTTTTCAAACGCCAGCCCGGGCCCGGTTGCTAGGAGACGGGGCCAAGCGGCCGCACTGCGCGAGGCTGCGGGACTCAATGTCCAATTCATTGGGTTTGTTTCATCCAAACGTTTAATGGGCTCTGCTCTGCTCACCTCATGGACTAGACTAGGATGTGGGTTGCTCCAGCTGTGCTGCCAGCCGCCACTCGCAGTGATGCAGGGCGCTCTCTATGTCTCTCTGCCTCCCTGTCTCTCTCTGTGTCTCTCTCTCTCAGTCTCCCTGTCTCTCTCTCCCTCTCTCTCTGTGTCTCTCTCTCCCTGTCTCTCTCTCTCTCTCTCTCTCTCTCTCTCTCTCTCTCTGTCTGTCTCTCTCTCTCTCTCTCTCTCTCTCTCTCTCTCTCTCTCTCTCTCTCTCTCTCTCTCTCTCTCTCTCTCTCTCTCTCTCTCTCTCTCTCTCTCTCTCTCTCTCTCTCTCTCTCTCTCTCTCTCTCTCTCTCTCTCTCTCTCTCTCTCTCTCTCCCTCTCTTTCTCTCTCTGTCTCTCTCTCTCTCTCCTCTCTCTCTCTCTCTCTCTCTCTCTCTCTCTGTCTCTCTGTCTCTCTCTCTCTCTGTGTCACTGGCCCCAGTTTGGGTGTTTCCCCAGCAAGCCGGCATTTATTGCCCATCCCCTCCCTCATCATCGCCTCTCCCAAATGTTTGCAAACCTGGTGACGGTGAACCCGCAAAACGAGTTTCGGGATTTAGATTCATCCAGTGGCCATGACGTTGTTTTCAAGCTAGCATCCATCAGTGTGGGTTGTTTGCCGGCGATGGTGTTTGCATGTGTCTGCGGCCCTTTCTTGATGGCTCAGACTGATGGTTTGGCTGGGAAGTTGCTGCATTTGCATTTTGTGATGATACTGCAGCCATGTTGAGTCGGTGGGAGGTGGCAATGAATAAGATAGTGGATGTTCAATCAATTGGCTGCTTGATTTTGGAGGCACATGGAGAGTTTCCACTGCGCTCTTCATAGAGTAATACAACGTGGAAACAGGCCCTTCGGCCCAACTTGACGACACCGGCCAACATGTCCCAGCTACAATCGTCCATATCCCCCACAAACCTGTTCTATCCATGTACCTGTCTTAACTGTTTCTTAAATGTTGGGATAGTCCCAGCCTCAACTACCTCCTCTGGTGGCTTGTTCCATACACCCACCACCATGATAAAGTTACCCCTCAGATTTCTATTAAATCTTTTCCCCTTTACCCTAAACCTATGTGCTCTGGTCCTCGATTCACCTACTCCGGGCAAGAAACTCTGTGAATCCACCTGATCTATTCATCTCATGATTTTATACACCTCAATAAGATCACCCCTCACCCTCCTGTGCCCCAAGGAATAGAGTCCCAGCCTACTCAACCTCTCCCTATAGCTCACACCCTCTAGCCCAGGCAACATCCTTGTAAATCTTCCCTGTACCCTTTCAAGCTTGACAATATCTTTCCTATAACATGATGCCCAGAACTGAACACAAAACTCTAAATGCGGCCTCACCAACGTCTTATACAACTCCAATCATAGGATTATCCCTATTCAGCATCAGTGAGGCCAAACATAGACTGGACACTCGCTCCATCCCCCACCCATGTCGCACTTAATGCATAATGCATTTCGTTGTCTCTGTACTGTACACTGACAATGACAATTAAAATTGAATCTGAATCTGAACCAGCTTCTCATTTTCACCCAACAAACAGCTAACAATGGCCTGTTTCCTTTATCATTGTTACTTTTTTGCATATCTTTCATTCCTTGTTCTTTATCTCGCTACATCATCGTCTATATCTCTCGTTTCCCTTATCTCTAACTAGTCTGAAGAATGGCCTTGACCTGAAACTTCACCCATTCCTTCTCTCCAGAGATGCTACCTGTCCTGTTGAGTTACGCCAGCTTTTTATCTGTATCCATTAGATGTTTGAAATTGAGTAACAAAGTGCATCCGAGTTTAATATAAATGTTTTCTACAAATGAATGTTATTTACCTGTTATAATTCATCTGCACTTCACGATGCCTTGGCAAGGCTGCCAGCATAATCAAAGACCTGTCTCGCACTGGTCATTCCTTCTTCTCCCCTCTCCCATCAGGCAAGAGGTAAAGAAGTTTGAAAACGCACACCTCCAGATTCGGGGACAGTTTCTGACCAGCTGTAATCAGGCAACTGAACCATCCTCTCATCAACTGGGAAGAAACTGCCTCACATCTAACTCATTAATATGTCACAAAACAACAAGATCACTTCAGTACCGCTGGTCATAGACTTCCAATCAGAACCACAACTTTCCACCACAGCCTCCTATCATCAAGCCAATGTTGGTTCCCATTAGCTAACTCGTGTAGCTTATTCTCCAGAATAATGTTGAGCTGCCCTAGATAGACGCACTGGCACTGCTGAATACAGGTTGTTTTGTTCTTTGTGTACTTGAGAAGATTTATTGTTTTTGGGCAAGGAATGAAGGTTGGACAATAACCCTGGACATAAGTAATGGTGGTAGAGCCATCTGTGTTGGCTAAAGCTTCCAAATATTAATGTCAGAAGATAAATTCACATGAATGTCAATTCTTTAAATATCTCCTGATGAAAGTTTGTATACAAGGAGACAACATGAATGTATTAATGTTACATTTCTGTTTTATGTTGGTCTGTGGTGTTATTAAAATATTTGGACATTTGTGGCCGTATAAGCAGTAAGATATTTAATATGAGGAAATAATTGATGGAATATTGTGAATCCATCACAGCCAATAGATTACTTTGATGTGGCCAGTACTGAATCAGAAACGTCAATGGTGGATTGTCTTCAAAATCCAGTGCCATCCCCGTGGTGTTAGGGCCCTTCAATTACTTGAGCTAAACCACATCATCCTGGTACCATAGGAGCTATACAGTCAGTTTAATTTAATATGTAAAAAGAATTGCATTCCTCTAGGAGGAGTTTCATTGAAAGGCATGATGGAGGATTAGTTATGGCTAATAGTTAAGCAACATAAGTGGGGGCTGCAGCAGATCTGCTACCATGGCAACAATAAGGTCATAAGGAATTGGAGTAAAATTAGGCCATTCGGGGGGGGGGGGGGGGGGGGGGGGGGGGAGAGGAAAGGGGGGGGGAGAACCTAAAAAACATTTTAGAACCAAAAAATACACATTCTGCAAGCATTGTAGAACCAAAAGAGACACTTTTTGCAAACATTTTAGAACGAATAAACACTTTTTGCAAACATTTTAGAACCAATAGACACATTCTGAAAGCGTTTTAGAACCACTAAGGACACTTACATTTGAATAGACATGTGTTCAGTGTTATTCACAGCTCAGAGAAACGTGACCCTCTGCCTTCCTCCAGCTTGCAGACACTGATTGAGGCACACCGCTTCCTGGTTTTATAGTCCCTCCCCCCTGCCCCCAGCAGGGGCAGCAGAGAGAATGAGGAAGTTTGTAAAATCATTAATATCTCTGTCATTTTACATCGACGGGAAAAATCCTCAGCACACATACAGTGGAGGGGGGCTCTGAGCAAGGTGGCCAAAAATTACGGCCGTAGATGGCGGCGTTCTCTCGGAAATCGCAGCACAGATGGCCAAAACCGGTCAAGAACAGACTTTTAGTAATATAGATAGATAAACGTATGTTTATATGTTTTCGAAATACAGCCAAAATGGTGCACAATAGCGCAATAATTTTTGGCCCACCTCAATAACCATTCGCCAGGAGTGTGCAGTAGCAAGTTTTGTTTGGTTTGACAAAGTAATTCCCTTTAAAAACTTTAATTTACTTTCTCCCGCGAACGGCACTGCGCTCCCACTTGCCGGCCCCGTCAGCCTACGCAGTTGGGGTGGGTTGCTGGGCCCGCCGCCATTTTGACTGGCGTCACAACGGGGATCTCTGGTGTGGTTACGGGACCCGTCAGCCGTGGCTGCACAGTTGCGGTAGGGTTGCCTTTGCCGATTTTCAGATCACCATTTTTATCTAATTCCCCATGGGTCGTATAGGTTTGAACCAGGAATAAAGGTAAATACTAATGGTCATATTCCAATAAGACTTTCTGAAGACAAAACCTGTATATGTGCATTTGCTGATTTTTTTTAATGGGAACACTCCAGAATTGTTTAAGCATAGAAAGATTATTTTTGATATCATTGTCAGACCCAAGCAGATCACAGGCTTCAAGCTCCACTTTAGAGCCCCAAACCCAAGCTTATCTTCCAGGGCAACACCGAGAGTGTGCTGCACTGTCAAGGAGCTGTGGTTTTGGATCTTCACATGTAAAGGATCCTATGGCGCTACGTATTTCAAAGAAGAATGCAGGAATTATTCCAGGTGTCAAGAACAATTAATTTCTCTCAGTCAATATCACTGGATCAATGATCCTGATCAAATGATCTAAAGATCGACTAGAATGGCATGTGTGACTTTGTTTTTGATTGCAAATTAATACCAGAAGGAACGTGCCTTTGGTTTCCTCAAGTTTCCTGGAAGTGTATTCTCGATGTGAAATTGCTTGCAAAACAACAGTAACCACATTTCAAAAGTGTGTGGCTGGTGAGATTGAAGTTTGTATTATGCAACTGAAGTTTTTGAATCTCACCTAAATAATAGTTTAAGCTCACATTGCTCGAGATAATTAGAATGTTTCAAATGTGTAGGATTTGTTCATTGCAGTGGAATGAATTTATAGTTGTTCAAAGCATTGGCAAATACTTAATGGGATTAATGGTCTGTGTAGTATAATTCTATAATCAAAATATATATCAAGAAAATTTGTTTTATTTTACTATGGAACAGCTTTTATAATAAGCAAGTTTGGTATTTCAACTGCGCATGCCCAGGTCATAGGTCATTCGCGATAAACATTCTCGCCAGCTGAGCTGCTGCGTGTATACAGACCTGCATTTCATCTGTATTTTCCAGTTTTGCTTCTTCGAGGTAGGAAAATACTGCTTTCACAACTATTAACTAGGTGTATTTATGGTTCATTTGTACAAAACTATGATGATTTTGTTGGTTTTATTGCTTTATGCTTCGAAGTGTATAACTGTTATACCAGTGTCTCAAACTAACTGCTATGTTCAGTAGACCTAACATTGCTTAAAGCAATGTTAGTTGGTTAGTTAGTTAGTTAGTTAGTTAGTTAAACAGTTAGTTTGAAACACTGATATAACAGTTATACGCTCATTGTAGTTATTGGTGTGGCTGGTAAGAACTTCAGCAAACGAACTTATACAGTTTTCTGTGATATAGTTGGATTTGTTCACTTCTTGTGGTATAGTAATGTAACTTTATCAATGGCAGTATGTAGGACATTGGCAGTAAGTGCGGTGATCATTCAGGTCGCGTTGTGTTTTATTTTAACTCAGCTGAAAATAGACAGACTGTTGAAACAGGCTCTAGGAACTCGGCATTTGATGGGGACGCGGAGGGTTCCAGAGGGGAGGCAGGGACAACTTGGAATCCGTCATCAGAGTGGCTCTGTTAATGGATTCATTCCACAGTGAGTTCAGTTTGGAAAGAACACACGCCGGTAGATCCGCGGCCACTGGTTCAGGAGATCGATCCAATTATTGACCAAAAGGCAGTGGAATCCGTCTGTGACAAACTCCACAGTGAGACGTGTCCACAGGAACGGGTGTTCACTCTGATCAATAACTCAAGCACAGTGAACTTCACAATGTAAAACCATCCCAGTCAAAACCGTCCCGGAGAGCAGCCTTGCCTGAGCACTGGGACAACTCTGGGCAAGGTCCCACTGAAGTCAAGAACAACATTCTAGTCACTAAAACAATACGCCTGCGGGCAGGGTGCTTTCTGGGTTATGGGCCGTAGGTTGCTGACCCCTGCCTTAACGGTACATTTGCACCGCATGTAGTTAAAGCATCAGCCAGATCACACCTATACAGTCGCTGCCTGCCTCAGATTAAATATATTTTTACACATAAATTATGAATAAAGATAAGAAAATGTTTCAAATTCAAGTAATATTTTCTTATTCCAGTAGCAAACGCATTAAGGATTAAATGAAAATAATAAATTCTTTAACTTTTTGAATATCTCATATTTGCAGATTAATGAATTGAACTAGAACTGAGACTGTGTAAGTCATGTGTGAACAGCAGAACAAGAAAGGAAGCTATTGAGTTGACAGAGTTCTAGATTAATTCATTGGTAGAATAGTTAACAACTTATACAGAGTTGCGTTTGCTTTTTTCTCCCGAATGACCTTTGACAAATCCCATGATTCCTTGCATTTATTGGAATACCAACCTTGTTTATTGATACTGGACTAAAGAAATTAATGATTACATTCACATGAACTGCCTTGGGACACATAACTGAAAAATGTTATCCGATGCAAGTTGTAAACCAGTGGAAAGTACACAAAGTTCATGATGTATTCTTGAATAGGAATAACTAGAACATAGGATCATAAGTGATCGGAGTAGAATGAGGCCATTCGGCCCATCAAGTCTACTCTGCCATTCAATCATGGCTGATCTATCTCTCCCTCCTATCCCCATTCTCCTGCCTTCCCTCCATATCCTCTGACACCCTTACTGATCAAGAATCGATCTATCTCTGCCTTAATTATATCCACTGACAGCCTCCACAGCCTTCAGTGGCAAAGAATTCCACAGATTCACCACACTATGACTAAAGAAATTCCTCCTCATCTATTTCTTAAAAGAACATTTAATTCTGAGGCTTTGATCCCTAGTCCTAGACTCTCCCACTAGTGGAAACATCCTCTCCACATCCACTCTATCTATCCGAGCCTTTCACTATTCTGTATATTTCAATAAGGTCTCCCCTCATTCTTCTAAACTCGAGGGAAGAGAGGCCCTGTGCCATCAAACGTTCATCATAAGTTAACCTACTAATTCCTGGGATCATTCTTGTAAACCTCCTCTGGACCCTCTCCAGAGCCAGCACATACTTCCTCAGATATGGTGCCCAAAATTGTTCACAATATTCCAAATGCAGCCTGACCAGCGCAGGACTTGTAGATTAACTTTTTGGGAATCCTGCACCAGCACTCACAAGTCCCTTTGCACCTCCGATTTCTGGACTCTCTCCCCATTTAGAAAAAAATCTACGCCTTTATTCCTACTACCAAAATGCATGACTCTACACTTTGCTACGTTATATTACATCTGCCACTTCTCTACCCACTCTCCCAACCTGTCCAAGTCCTTGTGCACAGGCCCTGCTTTCTCTACACTACCTGCCCCTCCACCTATTTTCATATCATCTGCAAACTTGGCCACGAAGCCTTTAATCCCCTCGTCCAAATCATTAATATACAACATGAAGAGCAGCGACCTTGGCACCAAGCCTTGCGGAACTCCGCTAGTCACTGGCATCCAACTAGAAAAAGCCCCCTCCTGTTGCCTTCTGCCATCCAGCCAACCTGCTATCCATGCTAGTATCTGCCCTTTGATACCGTGGGCTCTTATCTTCCTTAGCAGCCTCACGTGTGGCACATGCAGATGAAGCCTAAGATTATCAACTCTTGCAATGCCTTAACTCCCATTATCTTCATGCTAATTGGGAATTAAGCTTTGTTGGATTGTCTGTCATCTTGATAGAAACCTCTGTACGTCTCAGTTATCTCTGTTGCATGCATTGTACATGTTTATGTATAAAAAGGATCCAAAAACCAATTTGTACATTAAATGATGGGCATCTCAAAACATCCAGAATGCGCACTGAGCTAGTAGTTGTGCGCGTGCCTTGTTGCTGGTTTTGGATTTAGTTTTAGTTTAGAGATACAGCGCGGAAACAGGCCCTTCGGCCCACCGGGTTCGCGCCGACCAGCGATCCCCACACACTAACACTATCCTACACCCACTAGGGACAATTTTTACATTTACTAAGCCAATTAACCTACAAACCTGTACATCTTTGGAGTGTGGGAGGAAACCGAAGATCTCGGAGGAAACTAATGCAGGTCAAGGGGAGAACGTACAAACTCCGTACAGACAGCACTCGGGTCTCCGACGCTGCATTCGCTGTAAGGCAGCAAATCTACTGCTGCGCCACCGTTATTTAGCCCTACATTCATAACACGATCATGCCCTTCTTGACATTTCGTCACTTGATTGGTTAGCTCTCCTGAACTATTTAGTGAGTCAATTGTCTCGTCATCGAGCATATATAACTGATCAGGTTTAAATGTCGTCTTGTTCTAACTATAATAACAGGTTCATTTCAACTAAGCTTATGATTACTTTGCAAAGGAAATGGATGTGTTAACTTCTGGTATATAGAACTAAAAGTAATCTGTAGTCTCAAGGGACCTTTAATATTTGTTCTTATTTTTATAGAGTGATGAAAGTAAATCTCCATGCTTATGCGGTCTATGTAGTAAGCATTAATGGGTTTTTCCAAATGCTTGTTGCCCTCTGAAAGTGTTGGTTAGATAGAGCTCTCAACAACTGTTAACATGAATTATGCCAGGTAGTGTTGAAACAATATGGGCCGTGATTGTCTGTAAGTTCTCTGTTGTACACAGTTGCTTCATTCATCTTGAATGGTGTTCATATGCACAGGTTCCAACTTAAAGGATAAAATGATTAAACAAGTTCACTGTTCAGAATTTGAGGTCTTGCCACATCTGACTGTGAATGGCGGTGGATGAAGGGAATCGGTCCAAAGACTCGAGTCACACCTTTCACAAAGGTAGATGGTTGTGGTTGTTAGAGGTCAATCAAGGTCACTTGCAGAATTACTCAAGGCATTATCTAGATAATCTTCAACCCCTTCATCATGGGCATCTTGGTTGGCATGGACGTGTTGTGCTGAAGGGCATGTTTCTGTTCACTGTGACTATTCCTATCATATTGTTAGGTCAGAAGTGGGAATGTTTGCTGATAATCAGAACTCAGCAGATGAAGCAGCCCATTCTGACTGCAGCAATAACTGAACCACATTCAGACCTGGGCTACTAAATAGCAAGCCACCACCTACCCTTGACATTCATTGCTGACAATGGCATCACCATTGAGAATTACCACTAACTCACTGGAGTGGCCACTATGGCGTGTCAGTGGCTGGCTTTCCGACAGTAAGGCATTCACAACTCTCCCTAGAAATGTCCAAAGGACCAAGGTACAAGTCAGAGTGTGATAGAGCACTTCTCAACTGCCTGGAGCAGTGCAGTCAACAAGTCTCAAGAAGCTTGACACCACACTAACAGCCTGCTTGATTGGGACTAATAACAACGAGAAACAAACCTGAGAGTATCCCCTCCCAAACTCCTAACATCTGTCACCATGGACAAGGGCAGCAAGTGCATGGCTAGACCAGATTCTCCAACAAGTCTTGCACAGTGCTGAGTTGGAAGTATTGTACCAATTCTTCATTGATGCTGGATGACACTCAAAACGTCCTATCAAATAACACTGTTGGAATATTTTCACCAGAAATACTTCAGCGGTTCAAGAAAGTGGCTCACTGTCTTAAGGCGTTCAACGATGGAGAGTAAATGTCCTGCTAGCAATGCCCAGATCCTGAAAATGTCAATATAAAAAATTAAAACTACCTCATTGGTGGAAGAGACTGGAAGGTCATCTATGTCATAAGGTCATACGTGATAGGAGCAGAATTAGGCCATTTGGCCCATCTAGTCTACTCTGCCATTCAAACATGGCTGATCTATCCTTCTATCTTAACCCCATTCAACCTGCCTTCTTCCCAAAACCGCTAACACCCATACAAATCTAAGGTAGACAACAATACTGGAGGAACTCAGCGGGCGAGGCAGCATCTATGGAGAGAAGGAATAGGTGACGTTTCGGGTCGAGATCCTTCTTCAGACTACCTCCCTACTTCCCGTACAAATCTATATCTCTGCCTTAAAAATACCCATTGACTTGGCCTTGGCAATGAATTCCATAGATTCACCACCCTATGACTAAAGAAATTCCTCCTCATCTCCTTCTGTAAATTGCTCGTTCTAAGCTTCCCCCCAGTCTAGTTTCAGTCAAAAACCACTGAATCAAGCACTTAATCAACTAATCTTTATTTTGACAAACCACAATTACCGTACTGTACCTATCCCACCGCAGGTTCGATCCTCGTATCTGCCTGATCAAGCCCTCTAGGCCTCGCTCAAACAGAGACACTCCAGAAGGTCACGCAGTCCCAAGCGCTCTCCCAGAATATCGACGCGGGACCTCATGGCAGCGGACTTTTATAGGTCCCTGGACCTTGAGGGGCCAAACAACATAGGGTGGTCTCTTTACAATCCAATTACAGATATCGATTAACCCCATACAGAACAGACATTTCCCTAACCCAATAATACAGCAGCATACATTGTATTCAAACGGCTTCTCAGGGAAGCAAACATAGCAACATTTACCCTGATCTGCAAGAAAACCAGACAAGGCTCAATACCTCATCCAATCGACATTCGGCAAAGTGAAACTCTGCAACATTATTTACAATTATTTACATGGTGTATGTCTGGTTTGCAGCCATCCATTCTATGTATTTTGCACCTAATTGACAGGATCTGCAGATGTTCTTATTCTTTTCCTACAGCTTGGATCTAGGCTCTAGACAAACTGGCACCACTCTGCAGCTTGTTCCACAGAGAGCACTTTCAAATTGACCAAATCTCCCAGCAGCCCTGAAGCTTTTACCCCATTTTAGAGTCCTAGCCTCTCCAATCTGGCCAGGATTAACACTTCCAAAAGGAACATCCTTTAATTGTGAGGCTATGACCTCTGGTTCTAAGCTCTTGCACTAGTGGAAACATCCACATGTCCATGTGTGTTCAGCCAGAGTGCGGAATGGATAATCCACCATACGTTCTTCCTGGTCTTCAGTTTGATTCGCTCCCCATGCTATCAATCATTGGCTGAGCCCTAGATACATGAAAGGCCAAGGGACCAGGCAGCATTGTGGCTATAATAACCCACAGATCGCTTGCTTGGCACCCGTTTAACAATAGGAAACACTCATTCCCTCCATCATTAGCACACAGAGGATGCTTGCACATCATATTCAACATTCACTGTAATTACTCGCCATGGGTGCCCATAAGTGGCAACAATGCATCATTTCCTGATGTGTCTTTTGTGTATGCCTTGACAGGGAAAACAATGACACACTTGTATAATAGCCCCTATTGACCCTTTAATCTGCAGGTCTCTGAGGCCATTGTCAGAACATCCTTTCATCTGCTTGCATTTGACCTTCCAAAATGCATCACTTTGCATGTTAGATTAAATGTTATCTGCCATCAGTAAAATGCTGCAGATGTTCTACCAATCGGTGGTAGCTAGTGCCATCTTCTTCGCTGCCATGTGCTGGGTCAGCAGGGCGAAGGCCACGGATGTCAATAGGATGAACAATCTCATCAGGAAGGCTGGCTCCGTCCTGGAGCGGAGTTGGATGAATAGACAATAGGTGCAGGAGTAGGCTATTCGGCCCTTCGAGCCAGCACCGCCATTCAATGTAATCATGGCTGATCATCCCCAATCAGTACCCCGTTCCTGCCTTCTCCCCATATCCCCTGACTCCGCTATCTTTAAGAGCCCTATCCAGCTCTCTCTTGAACGTATCCAGAGAACCTGCCTCCACCGCCCTCTTGAGGCAGAGAATTCCACACACACACAACTATCTGTGAGGAAAAAGCATTTCCTCATCTCCGTTCTAAATGGCTTACCCCTTATTCTTAAACTATGTCCCCTGGTTCTGGACTCCCCCAACATCGGGAACATGTTTCCTACCTCCAGCGAGTCCAAACCCTTAACAATCTTATATGTTTCAATAAGATATCCTCTCCTCCTTCTAAACTCCAGAGTGTACAAGCCCAGCTGCTTCATTCTCTCAGCATATGACAGTCCCGCCATCCCAGGAATTAACCTTGCGAACCTACGCTGCACTCTCTCAATAGCAAGAATGCCCTTCGTCAAATTAGGGGACCAAAGCTGCACACAATACTCCAGGTGTGGTCTCACTAGGGCTCTGTACAACTGTCTCGGAGGGGAGGATGCTCCTCAAACTGCGGAGCATCTTGACCAATACAGCTCACACCCTCCATGACACACAGGTCAACCTGAGGAGCACCTTCAGCAACAGACTGGTTTCACCAAGATGCAGCACAGAATGCCACAGGAGATCTTTCTTCCCTGTGGCTATCAAACTGTACAACCCCTCCACCTTCAGTCCTAGGTCCCCCCCCCCCCCCCCCCCCCCCCTCCCAAATCTCTGCACATCCCCCCCAAGCCTTTCCACTCGGCACTTTAATTTCATGTTTCATGTATTTTGTGTATTTATGACTGTTGGCAGATCAATTTCCCTCCTGGGATAAATAAAGTTCTATCGTATCGTATTTCTCCACACAAGTTTCCAAAGGATCTCTCCCTTACCAACTGTCCTCAGTATCTGCAATTCTGCCAATGTTTATGTTGCATGCAACTTACTCATGAGCTCACCTTTTTTTTAATTCAAATCACTGGGAGGGTTTTGAGAGGTGGGGTACAATCCCCCCCATGTTTTGTGAAACATGTTGCTGCATAACTGCCCGGGACTGGCTGTAGCGCCCAGGTCAGCTCGCCTGCGTGCCCTGGGACTGGCTGTGAAAACGAATTGGAAAAAAATACGCCTGCAGGCCGGATTATTTTGGGTTAAGGGGCGGATCCGGCCCGTGGGCCATAGGTTGCCGACCCCTGTCCTAGATGCCAGGCCTCATTGTGTGTGTGTGTGTGTCCCATGTTTTAAAAGGGTGATAGTGAAGTTTCCAGCACTAAATACTAAAGCACCTGTCCCACTTAGGAAACCTGAACGGAAACCTCTGGAGACCTTGCGCCCCACCCAAGGTTTCCGTGAGGTTCCCGGAGGTTTTGGTCACTCTCCCTAATGGTGGAAAGTGGTTTCAGCGTAGTCGAGGCTTCTTCTAATTTCCTGCGATTATTTTAAAAAAAAAACAAAACCGGCCACAACTAAAAATAGGTTGCCGTTTGGTCGAAGCTGGTGGAGTGGGGTCGCTATTTACTTACAGGCAGTCGAAGGCAATCTCCTTCGCTGACCGGCCATTTTGATTGGCTCATTGGAGTTTTCAGCAAAGATCCTGTAGGATCTTTGGTTTTCAGGACCTAGAAGATCCGCCGGAAGGTAAAATGCCCGCTAATGTTATTAAACTTCTTAAAACTGTCTCCACTCCTTCTCTCTCCCCTTCTCTCTCCCCTTCTCTCTCTCCCTCTCTCTCTCCCCTTCTCTCTCTCCTTCTCTCTCCCCCTTCTCTCCCCCCTTCTCTCTCCCCTTCTCTCTCCCCTTCTCTCTTCTCTCCCCCCTTCTCTCCCCCCTTCTCTCCCCCCTTCTCTCCCCCCTTCTCTCTAAAGGACGTACGGTGCTCTGTGGCAGCCGTTTACCTTCCTCTTCATCGTGCAGACAACGCTCCTCCGCTGTCCCTGGCCCCCACCTTCACGACGTGTTTGTGTGTGTGTGTGCGCGGTCGGTAGCAAAGATGATGGTGGATAGACAATGTTGGAGCGATGTCTACTTTAGGTATCAACATATTAGATTCTGCTTCCTCTGCAACATATTGATCAGAGTATACTGTACACGATACAAAGCTGCAGAGGACATTGTATTATAATCGCTGAAATGTGTAATGGGATACCAGGACCCCATACTTTAAAAAAAATTTTTTTTTTTATTAGAAGTACAGTAAATTATAGTAATACACATCACATATATCTCATTACATTTGTTGGACCACTTCACTTTTCGAGCTTTAAAAAAGGTAGAAATAAAAGAAGTGAGGAAAGTGAGCAAGAGTCGTGAAGGTGCAGGAAAGTGTTGGGAAAAGAAAGCCCCTTAGAGAAGAAGTTAGAGAAGGAAGTAAAGAAAGGAAATAGACCCTAGAAAGAAAAGAAAAAAAAGGAGAAACAATCGCTCTATTATAACACAAAACTCCACAAAAAAGGATATACCAACCGTGTTTTTTTTTTTACCCCCCGATACCAGATCCTGGTACAATTTATTTTTTAAATGACTATTGCACCTTATGCTTGTAATAGTTCCATAAATGCAGACCACGTCTTTTGGAAGTGATCTGCTTTGCCTGCTAGGAGGAGTCTCATCTGGCAAAAACGGGAAAGCAGACTATTATCTAAATGGTGGCCGATTGGGAAAGGGGGAGATGCAGCGAGACCTGGGTGTCATGGTACACCAGTCATTGAAGGTAGGCATGCAGGTGCAGCAGGCAGTAAAGAAAGCGAATGGTATGTTAGCTTTCATTGCAAAAGGATTTGAGTATAGGAGCAGGGAGGTTCTACTGCAGTTGTACAGGGTCTTGGTGAGACCACATCTGGAGTATTGCGTACAGTTTTGGTCTCCAAATCTGAGGAAGGACATTATTGCCATAGAGGGAGTGCAGAGACGGTTCACCAGACTGATTCCTGGGATGTCAGGACTGTCTTATGAAGAAAGACTGGATAGACTTGGTTTATACTCTCTAGAATTTAGGAGATTGAGAGGGGATCTTATAGAAACTTACAAAATTCTTAAGGGGTTGGATAGGCTAGATGCAGGAAGATTGTTCCCGATGTTAGGGAAGTCCAGGACAAGGGGTCACAGCTTAAGGATAAGGGGGAAATCCTTTAAAACCGAGATGTGAAGAACTTTTTTCACACAGAGAGTGGTGAATCTCTGGAACTCTCTGCCACAGAGGGTAGTTGAGGCCAGTTCATTGGCTATATTTAAGAGGGAGTTAGATGTGGCCCTTGTGGCTAAGGGGATCAGGGGGCATGGAGAGAAGGCAGGTACGGGATACTGAGTTGGATGATCAGCCATGATCATATTGAATGGCGGTGCAGGCTCGAAGGGCCGAATGGCCTACTCCTGCACCTAATTTCTATGTTTCTATGTTTCTATCTCTTCCAGGTGTAATGTTTCGCACATGTTTGAAATCCACATTTTTATTGTTGGTATTGGAGTGTTTTTCCAGAATTTGAGTATAAGCTTTTTTCCCCAATATTAGCCCGTAACTAAGTAAGTTCCCATACTTCTTAACTTGCGTTACATTGATCTTTATTCTTCAGCTAAAAGGGGTTTTCATGTCTTAATCTGCACATTACTTATGCTTTGCATTATTGTTATTTGCTTATAGTTCAAATGTCATTATTGGCGAGTAAAAGTTGTATGGTGGGTTTCAGTGAAGTCCACTGAGGAATATGAACTGTGAAGTCTCTGCTTTTGAATCGAGGATGAGTGAACTGGAGTGAATTTTTGTTTTGGCCTTTGCATTTTCACGTTACGAAAACTAGTTGGCTTGAGAAATGAAATTTTCACTGAGCAACGCATATTAGAACGAATAATATTATTCAAAATAATGACTTTAAATGTTTGAAATGTTTTTGTTTATGATGCAAAATACAAACTGTCCAAGGAACATGACATTTTAATTTTATTCTGTGAAGCAGTTTGGCAGCCTATCACATCAGGAATATTAGATTCTTCAACACAGCATTATACTGTTACCTCGTTTGAAACAAAATGGCTGCCTGCAGTCTGTGCACCATTGGAATCTGATCAAGTGGTGAGTTGCTGGTGTCCTCCGATTGTGAGCTGACTGAGATTCCAGAAAATCACTTGTTCTCCAAGGCACAAAGCATCACTGCTTTCACTGTAATGGTTAAGGAATGGTTAAGCAATTGCATTTGAAGCAGAATAATTCTTCAACTGCAGAGGACAGGATTTCTTCACCATTACAACTAGATGTAAAAGTGATTTTTATGTGAGGTATATATTTTTCATCTGAACCTTTCCATCATGTGAAATTGTTCTAGTTTCTGTCCCTTGAAGGAGGTGAGTCATGCCATTTTGTTGTTTTCTTTTCAATGTTTATTTCAAACTACTCACAACATTTAATTTGCAATTCAGTAGCTATGGTGTCTGCAGTTTTGACTGGATTGAATTATCTTTCCTGGAAATGGCCAGAGATTTCATAGCTGGGTGTTTGCATGTCTATAGATGTAAATCAGTTTTGCAAAGGCCCGTTTTTTCTGTAATTAATTAATGTAGAAGCATTAATCTTAAAATAGAATTCCAATTGTTTTTTCAATGACATAACGCGTACTGTAGCATATAATTTAACTTTGTTTCTTTTAGGAAGTGTTGGGAAAATGTAAAGATAATGAGGTGTAAGATTGAACGTGATATTGCAATAATGCTGTGGCTTGCAGCAGTGAGCACATGTTGAGGCACAGAGGCAAAACCGTGCACTGCCATGTGCACTGACTGTCCTTTCAGCTCAACTGCTGGCATGGAAACATTACTGACTTCCACTGATTAATAGAGTGTGGCGTGCCTTACATTAGACCAGATGTGAAAAGCTCATCATTGCTGGGCAGAAATCAGTATGGCATCTTTGTTTTTGCGAAAACGACCAATAGAATAATTGTTCTATGATCAGTAATAATGGAATATTACCAGCAGTTGGTTTCAAGACAGATGGTCTGATTGTGCCAAGCTGAAAGTAGATGGGGTTTTTGATAGATATGATGATGACACTGTTAGTCGAGTGGCGTTTCTGAATTGTGATTTAGATGTAGACTGAGACCTATATTCGCAATAGCCAGATAAAACGGTCACTGTTTTGAACATCCAAAAGGTGACCAGTGTAGAATACTCTTTCCTGCATGATTGAAGCACTGGATTTGCTAGATCCTTGTGATGCTTCTTTGCTGTGAATGAACCCCCACTGCACCTGCTTCCCCGACCCCCAGCATTCTTCCTACACGTGGTTGCCAGATCTCCCCTCGTTACGTTCCCAGCTATCATCCTGCATTTGGTGTCTTTGGTATGAATCAGCATCTGCAATTCCTTTTTACATCATAAAGAAGGCATACAGCGTATTTGCCTTCAGCAGAACATTGAGTATAAAAGTCAAAAAGTCTTGCTGCGGCTGCATAAATGATGGTGAGGCTATATCTGGAGTAGTGTGTGTGTTTCAAATTGCTGTATTACAGGAAGGATATGGTGGCTTTGGAGAGTGTGTAGAAGAGGTTCAAAAGGATTAGCTGTCAATGCCCTGTCCCACGGTACGAGTTCATTCCAAGAGTTCTCCCGAGTTTTCCCTGATTTGAACTCGGAGATTTATGGTACTGGCCACTCGTCGGTACTCGGGGCTCTTGTGGACATTTTTCAACATGTTAAAAAATCTTCACGAGTCTTCCTGTGCTTACCTGCCGTTAGCGAGTCTTCCTGAGTACCTGCTGTTAACGTTACGAGCCGCCAAGAGATGTCCCCGAGCTCCGACGTACCCGCTACGTTCATTCTCTATGCTTACCACGAGTTTGATTTTTTTTAAAACTCGGGAGAGCACTTGAATGAACTCGTACCGTGGGACAGGGCTTTAAGGAGAGTTTAGACAAACTTGGATTGTTTTCTCTGGAACATGGGAGCTTGTTGGGAGACCATATAAAAGTATATAAAATGATGTGGGGCATAGATAGGGTAGACAGTCAAAGTCTATTACCCAAGGTGAGAATGTCAAATACTATAGGTTTACTTACTTTACTTTATACTTTATTGTCAGAGGCGACAAATAACAATGAAATTCTTTGCTTGTATACCGTGCCAAAGTATACAAATGGTCACCTATAAGGGCATTTACAAAGTTACAAATTTCCCTCCCCCTCTCCGTGCCAGTTCCCCCTTGTTCTTACCCCCTCCCCCACGGCGGTGCCCCCATGCCAGGTCCACCATTGTTCTTCACGGCCATCCCCCTATGCCGGGACACTGTTGTCCATTGTTCTACCTCCCTGCCGGGTCTCAATTGTTCTACCAGGTGGTGGTACCAGGTATGATAGCAAGAGGTATTTAGACAGAATAGAGGAATGTAGACTGTCCTGTTGTAGATTTCACATTCTATGATTGATGGACAATATAGATTCTATAGCACAATTCTGACGTGTGAATGGCAACAGAGAGACTTAGTTTAAATTAATTGTCATTATTTGCTGTGGGTTTAGGTGTGTCAGTGCTATTGTGAAGTTTTCTCACTGCAAACTTGGTCTACATTGCCATGCAAAATATCTTCCAGCAACTGATGAGAACATACAAAGAGCAAGAGGAGGGAAGTTTAGCTTGAAGTCAAAGGCTATGTAATCTGAATGTATCTTGATGGCATCTGGAAGAGATGTTGATAGGGTCAATAACCATCCCAAGTGCAGAGGGAATAAAATCAGGGGGGGTGGGGGGGGAATTGGGATTGTATGTCTTGTCTAAAGGTCTGCACAGTAAGAGCAAAAGCGATCATTGTGTTTGTTTTTATGTCCTCAGCCACTGACTGTATACACAAGGGAGCTGTCGTGACGTTGACAAGTTAGTGATGCCGCTCTGACCTCTTCCTGTGTCTCGAAACAGAATGAAAGTTGTTTCCAACTAGGGTAAGTAGTTGTACTCTGAAGACCTACAGCTTTCATGTCAACTTCATTTCAAAAAATGTGCTAAAGGAAGCAGAAGGAGCTCATTGTTTAGGACTACAAAGATTAATGTCATCTTAATGTCAGTAATTCAGTAATGTCATCTAAATTTGGCGGTTCACTCATTATGTTCAGAAAGCTGTATCAATAAATTCAGTTGTCCGTAGAATAAGCAACAAAATACACACACGGGCTTGAACAAAGTACGGTGATAAAGCAGATTTAATAATTTGCTGTTATGGACAAAATTTATCTTGATTTTAGACATTTCGCACATCAGCCCCGTGTTAAATGATATTAGATATAATTAATGTTCACATTGTGTTGACCTAATATTGTTTTCTACACATTCTAATTACTATGTGTAACTGTATACTTCTCAGACTATAGAGCAAGAGTTGGAGAAATAAACATTTCTACCAGATATGCCTGATCATACGGTTGCAGAAATGATAAATAATGCATGCCTCTTCTTTTGAGAAAACAAAGCTGTGGGGTTATGTAATAGCTTTTAAAAACTTAAAAGCTTTTGATTGAGTGGAAGCAGAGGGAAGGTTTTTACTTGTGATCAAAATTGTAAGAAGCCATCAGTGTTATCTAATGTTCATCAATCCAATAGGGAATTCAGTAGAAGCGTCTTTACTTGATGAGAACCACAGAGAGCGATGCAGGCAATTTAAGGGAAGATTAGGCAAGCCCACGAAGACGAGAATAGAGAGGTTGCAAGGCTGGAAGGCTGTATAAATCAATGAATGCATCTGAAACACAGAGCAAAATAATCAGCATCTGTTAACCATTCCTCCTTTAGTGTTTGAAATTATTCAATGTGTTTTCCTGCTGGTGTTTTTGTTTTACTCCACATTTATGACAATCCACCTCCGTCACACCAAGCCACCTACTCTTAAGCTGCTCCCTTCCTTCTCCCCCCCACCCCCCATCAGTCTGAAGAAGGGTTTCGGCCCGAAACGTCGCCTATTTCCTTCGCTCCATAGATGCTGCTGCGCCCGCTGAGTTTCTCCAGCAATTTTGTGTACCTTTGATCTTCCAGCATCTGCAGTTCCTTCTTGAATACTCTTAAGCTGCATTGCCTTCACCAGAGCTGTCACAACTCCCTTTGTTGCTTTTGCTTGCTTCTTTCAGCCACACATTGTTAGTTTGCTCTGTGTTCCACCCCCACACCTGCTCACCCTGATATTTTATCTATTATCTATTATTATACGTCTGTTCTCTTACCTGGCTTTGTGGACTGATACCCCAAGAACTATACTACTCTGCACCAGCAAGACCAGGTTCTGGGAAGTACTGGGATTTAATACTCAACCCAGTTCTGGTAATTGCACAAATGCTGATCAAATGTAGATGAGGTTCACTTTGAGATGCTGATTAAGACAAACTGTGTTATGGAAATAAGTAACTCGTGGCCATCTTAAATTATATGCAGCAGTCAGGTGTTTTTGCTGTTCTTCTCGTATAACGTGTCTCGGGAGAAAACATTTTTAAAATTACTCCACTGATCATAGAGACTGAGAGTAGCAGTATTTCCAGAGTGAGAACATTTTAAATTCAATTATTTAGCTGTCCTTTTCAAAACTGCAAAGGAAATGCATTTAAACGTTTTATACTGATCTTATCTACATGCTGAACTTGTGGTCTGATTGTGTGTCTGCATTTGATCAACTAGTAACTGGTTCAATTGACAATGAGAGGATGATGTTTGTTGTTGCTGCTTAAATCAAGCTTGGCTTTATAGAACACTTTATAGACTTAATAGTGAATTAAGTTGTACAGTTGAGAGAGACCCTGTGAGATTTACAAACTGTTGTAAAGAGATGATTTAAAAACATATTTTGGAGTTTCTAGAGAAAGAAGTTGCATCATTTTTTCCAAAAAAATGTTTTTAAAGCACCCTTTCAACAGAATTATGTGGGGAATGTTCTACATCAGCTAATATGTTCAAGCAATTCTTAAACGATTACGGATGCTATTTGTGGATTGTATATGATTACGCAAAATGTATGTGTTTTGAAAGGTTGGGCATAATGGCGCTTGGAGCGGGGTCATGTATATTCTGTATGGAAGTGACAGACCAGTACTCATTGTAGCTGTCATTATTCATATCTTCAAAGTATCTTCTTGTAGTAAATAATGCACTTAGCATTTCTTTAAAGTCCAGAAAATATAGACCTGGTGTACTTTGTCTTTCCTCTTACAACAAACCTGATAACCTTAGAACCGGTTGAGTGAATCTTCGATAAAATTCCTCAATGTCGAGAATATCCTTTCATAGAAGGGATTTGCAGGACAAGTGCGGTCTCATTTAGGTCATAAGTGATAGGAACAGAATTAGGCCATTTGGCCCATCAGGTCTACTCCACTATTCAATCATGGCTGATCTATCTCTCCTGCGTAACCCCATTCTCCTGCCTTCTCCCCATAACTTTTGACACCCCACTCGTCTCGGCACCTCTCAGCTTGCAAATTGCAGTAAGGTATCTTTCCTCCGGTACCCACATTTTATTGCAGTGAAGACCAACACATAATTTGCCTTCTTTGTCACATGAGCATGAAGATTACTGAGTCCTTCACCATTTTTGTTTTAAGTCTGTTTTTCTGTTTTGAACAGCAAAGTGGATGTTCATATTTTTCCACATGATGTGGAAGCATAGCATCTCTCATGTTCTGGTCCACTCTCAGCTTGGGCTTGCTCTCTTAAAGCTTCTTTACATCCTCCTGCCCGTGCATGATCCCATTTGGCTTTGTATCATCAGCAGACTTGGAAATGTAACCTTTCCTCCCCTCAGCCATAGTGAGGAGCTGATCCCAACAATATCCCTCTGGTCACAGTTGAATAAAGATGGTGAGCTTCAGAGCTCAGTGGCAATAGGCTGTGGTCATAACTGATGGCCAAGTCTGGACATTTAATATTTATGTTTGAGAAAGATGCCGAAAGTCCTGGATTGACAGTATGATAAAGGAAGATTTTAACTTACCAGGGATGGAAGAATCTCACTGTCTCGGGGACAGAATCCCTTGTTCCTTTGTTTAGTTAGAAGAGCAAATTAAGTTTATTCTAGATATATGATCATTTGTCAAGAATTGGTCACTAGATGCAACGTCAGAGGGAAAGTAATAGAGATTAATTGACGATGCACTAGAATGGTTGAGGAGACATGCAGATGTGGTCATTGCAGGTTGATTGGAGGGGGGTGGGGGTGAAAGAAGAATTTGAAATATGGTCAGGAGAATACCTTTGATTGGAATGTTTCTGCTGAAAAAGAAAGGCAAGAATATTAAATAAAGGGGTGGGTGGACCAAGTGAACGTTGTGTCAAAAAAGGTCACAAAGCACTGGAGTAAATCAGCAGGTCAGGCAGCATCTGTGGAGAACATGGATAGATGACGTTTCATAGAGTGCTGGAGTAACTCAGTGGGTCAGGCAGCATCTGTGGAGAACATGGATAGGTGGCGTTTTTATAGATATGTGAAGAGAAAAAGATTAGTTAAAACAAATGTAGGTCCCTTGCAGTCAGAAACAGGTGAATTGATCATGGGGAACAATGACATGGCAGACCAATTGAATAACTACTCTGGTTCACTAAGGAAGACATAAATAATCTGCCGTAAATAGCAGGGGACCGGGAGTCAAATGAGATGGAGGAACTGAGTGAAATCCAGGTTAGCCAGGAAGTGGTGTTAGGTAAATTGAATGGATTAAAGGCCTATAAATCCCCAGGGCCAGATAGGCTGCATCCCAGAGTACTTAAGGAAGTAGCCGCAGAAATAGTGGATGCATTACTGATAATTTTTCAAAACTCTTTAGATTGTGGAGTAGTTCCTGAGGATTGGAGGGTAGATAATGTAACACCAGTTTTTAAAAAGGGAGGGAGAGAGAAAACGGGGAATTACAGACCAGTTAGTCTAACATCGGTAGTGGGGAAACTGCTAGAGTCAGTTATTAAAGATGGGATAGCAGCACATTTGGAAAGTGGTGAAATCATTGGACAAAGTCAGCATGGATTTATGAAAGGTAAATTATGTCTGACGAATCTTATAGAATTTTTTCGAGGATGTAACTAGTAGAGTGGATAAGGGAGAACCAGTGGATGTGTTATATCTGGACTTTCAGAAGGCTTTCGCCAAGGTCCCACATAAGAGATTAGTAGACAAACTTAAAGCACACGGTATTGGGGGTTCAGTATTGATGTGGATAGAGAACTGGCTGGCAGACAGGAAGCAAAGAGTAGGAATAAATGGGTCCTTTTCACAATGGCAGGCAGTGACTAGTGGGGTACCGCAAGGCTCAGTGCTGGGACCCCAGCTATTTACAATATATACTAATGATTTGGACGAGGGAATTGAATGCGACATCTCCAAGTTTGCGGATAACACGAAGCTGGGGGGCAGTGTTAGCTGTGAGGAGGATGCTAGGAGGCTGCAAGGTGACTTGGATAGACTGGGTGAGTGGGCAAATGCATGGCAGATGCAGTTTAATGTGGATAAATGTGAGGTTATCCACTTTGGTGGCAAAAACAGGAAAGTACTATTACAGGACTATTATCTGAATGGTGGCCGATTAGGAAAAGGGGAGATGCAACGAGACTTGGGTGTCATGGTACATCAGTCATTGAAAGTAGGCATGCAGATGCAGCAGGCAGTGAAGAAAGCGAATGGTATGTTAGCATTCATAGCAAAAGGATTTGAGTATAGGAGCAGGGAGGTTCTACTGCAGTTGTACAGGGTCTTGGTGAGACCACACCTGTAGTATTGCGTACAGTTTTGGCCTCCTAATCTGAGGAAAGACATTCTTTCCATAGAGGAAGTACAGAGAAGGTTCACCAGACTGATTCCTGGGATGTCAGGACTTTCATATGAAGAAAGACTGGATAGACTCGGCTTGTACTCGCTAGAATTTAGAAGATTCAGAGGGGATCTTATAGAAACGTACAGAATTCTTAAGGGGTTGGACAGGCTAGATGCAGGAAGATTGTTCCCGATGTTGGGGAAGTCCAGAACAAGGGTTCACACTTAAAGGATAAGGGGGAAATCTTTTAGGACCGAGATGAGAAAAACATTTTTTTTCCCACCCAGAGCGTGGTAAATCTCTGGAATTCTCTGCCACAGAAGGTAGTTGAGGCCAGTTCATTGTCTATATTTAAGACGGTTAGATGTGGCCCTTGTGGCTAAAGGGATCAGGGGGTATGGAGAGAAGGCAGGTACAGGATACTGAGTTGGATGATCAGCCATGATCATATTGAATGGCAGTGCAGGCTCGAAGGGCTGAATGGCCTACTCCTGCACCTATTTTCTATGTTTCACAGAGTGCTGGAATAACTCAGCGGGTCACGCAACGTCGCTGGAGAACATGGATAGGTAACTTTTTGGGTGGTGTCAGGAGGAGAACAATCACTGGAGAGTGATCATCGTGGACTAAGGTTTAGATTGGTAAAGGATAATGGCACTGAGCAGTCTAAATAACATCCTAATTGGAGATTTGCCAACTTTGGTGGAATTTGTGGGAATCCGGTCAGGTAAAGTGGAACTAAAGATTGGCAGCTCGTCTTGGATAACCCTCCAACCATGCTGTTGAGGTAGCACTTATCCTCCCTTCCATCCTACCACAACTAATGCTCATTGTGTATCGAAGCATCAGTGTTGATCCAGCAAACATTGAATGTCTCCACCAACAATGCTAAATTAAATGAATATGTCTTTGAACAGATTTCTCCATTATTACCAAGTTGACTTATTTAAGATAATTCTCACTGCTGAGGTAAAACTGTTTTAACTGGCTAGTTGGGTTTATTCCCAAAATGAAAACTGTATGTGAGGTTTATATGTTCCTCATTTGAATTTGTGGACTTCCTCCAAGAGGGGTGGTTTCCTCTCATTCCAAAGGTGTTGGTTAATTGGTTATTATGAATTGTCTTGTGTTGGGGCAGGCGATTCATGGAGATGGGAGAGAGACGAGGTCTACAACAAAGTAATCCGATGGGAATACCCTGGAGGGGAGATAGACTCAATGGAGCGAATAGTTAGGAAATGGGTCAAATGCAGGCAAATGGGCCCGGTGTAGGTAGGCATCTTGATTAGCGTAGACAAGTTTCTGCAGATATTGAAATAGCTGTCATTCTGCTCTTTAGATCAATAGCTTGTGTGTGGTATTTCACTAAATGAAGGAAAATATAAGTGCAATTTCTGTGCATTAGTCAGTAGACGCATGTGGCTAATTGAATTTATTAGATTGAGACAAATGAGTAGCCGCCACTCCTGGGTCATTTGATCTGAGTGCTAATATATTTGCAAAGAATGTGAACTTTAACCTTGAAAAAGGGCTGGGATGGAGAGCAGGGTGTGCGCTTCCGAATAGATGCAATCAAAATCTTGTCTTGTGGTGAATGAAGCATTTTCCATGAAACATTTCTACTAAAGCTAAACTGGTTGCTCTTGACTTTGCAGTTCCATTAGGAAACCTTGTGTTGTTAGTGAACTTAGAGCTCTGCCACAGTTATCACAAGTTATTAACAATCAACTGTGCTTTGATTGTAGCAAGGAATCAGTGTTTGTTGAAACAAGGAACTGTAGATGCTAAGGTACACAAAAAACCCTTGGTTTCGGCCCAAAATGTTGCCCATTTCCTTCGCTCCATAGATGCTGCTGCACCCGCTGAGTTTCTCCAGCTTTTTTGTGTACCTTCGACTCTCCAGCATCTGCAGTTCCTTCTTAAAAACTGTAGATGCTAGTTTATTAAAAAAGAGATACAAAGTTCAGGAGTAACTCAGTGGGTCAGGCAGCATCTCAGGAGAACATGAAGAAGCATCCTGACCCAAAACATCTCCTCTCCATGTTCTCCAGAATTGCTGCCTGACCCGCTGAGTTACTCCTGCACTTTGCATCTTTGATCAGTGTTTATTGTTTCTGTGAACAATGTTAAACTGTGAAATATTTCTCATAGCTATCAGGGTTAAGAAATTAAACCATGGACTAATCAGGCAGATTCGACAGGAGCTTGGGAGAGTTTGAGATCCTCTTGTGAAGTAAAGCAGGATAGGTGACTGAAGTGTTAGGGGAACAGCACTTTGAGACCAGTGACCACAATTCTTTTATGTTTAAAAAATGTTAGGGAAAAGGATAGGGTTGCCTTAGGTCCTAAATTGTGGTAAGGTAAATGTTGATGGTATTGGACATGAGTTTTCAAATGTTCATAGGGGGAGGCTAATTGCTAAAGGGACGTCGGTGAATGGGAGGTGTTTAGTCAGGAGATAGCACGAGGCTCTGGTCAAGTAAAAGAGAAGGTATGTGATAAGCATAGGCAGCGAGGACTAAGTGGACCAATCCTACATCTTTCCATAACTATTTTAAAACAAATCGAATTCTGTCCACTGGTCTGAAAGTACTCCCCCATTGACAATTGATGGAGGTTTTGCAGCTGCCGTGTTCTTGGGCATTCAGAGGTCATCTTACGCAGTGTATGTAACAACATTAGCAAAATCTATGGAGCTAAAGCTGACTGGCCAAGGGACAGAAAGCCAAGAAGTAATCGTTAAAATAAAACAGAAGATAGATTATCTGGTAACTCCAGCCTGCTCCATCTTTCAATAAAATCAACCTGACCTGACCTTGGTCTCAGCTCCACCCCACTATCCTGTGGTACTCCCACAGCCCACTGTCTCCGCCTCTTCCTTTCTTCTTAAACCCCCCCCCGCCCAGCCCCACCCCCACATCAGTTTGAAGAAGGGTCTCGACTCGAAACGTCACCTATTCCTTCGCTCCATAGATGCTGCCTCACCTGTTGAGTTTCTCCAGCATTTTTGTCTACCTTCTACCTTTTCCCAGCATCTGGAGTTCTTTCTTAAACATGGGATTTGTCAAATGTCATTTGTGATAAAGAAAAAGCAAAGCGGCTGTATAAACTGTGTATCAATTGTTAACTATTCTACCAATGAATTCATCTAGAATTCTGTCAACTCAATAGCTTCCTTCCTTTCTTGTTCTGCTGTTCATTAATCTGCAAATATGAGATATTCAAAAAGTTTTAAGAATTTATTATTTTCATTTAATCCTTAATGTGTTTGCTACTGGAATAAGAAAATATTACTTATCTTTACATTTTCTTATCTTTATTCATAATTGATGTGTAAAAAGATATTTAATCTGAGGAACGGGGGTGCCAGGTAGTGGAAGAGTGGGGAGTAACAGCGAGAGAGAGGGGGCAGATGCGAGTAGGAGACAGGAGGAGAGACTGATCCGGCGGAGAGACATTCTCGGCAGCTGAGCTGCTGCGTGTGTACAGATCTGCGTTTCATCTGTAGTCAGGATCGAACCTGGGTCCCTGTCGCTGTAAGCGCTGTTGAATTGCTACTGGACCGTCCCAGTCCCCTTCTGAGTGTCCCATCCCTGTCCCGGGGCGGCCAAAGATGTCCGGGGTAACTCTGGGATGACGGGACACCAGCCCAGAGCAATGCCGGACCCAGGCTTACAGCCAGCGCAGAGAAGAAGCACTAACTCCAGCTCAACTCTGCTCCAACTCCCGACGGGCCGGGGACCGTCAGCTGCATCTCTCACCTTATCCAGTGGCTGTCGGTTAACCCTCTCAGTGTCGGCGAAAGCCGAGCACCAGTCATCAACAGGGATACACACAAAATGCTGCAGTAACTCAGTGGGATAGGCAACATCTTTGGAGAAAAGGAATAGCTGATGTTTCGGGTCGAGACCCTTCTCCGGAGATGTTGCCTGTCCCGCTGAGTTACTGCAGCATTTTGTGTGTATCCCTGTTGATGACAAGACTCATCAATATTTGTATTGACAAAAAAAACATTCTGCTTTTGATGGCTTGGGCTTCCTCTGGGTACAGCATTTTAACCACATGGCTCAAAGATATGTGGATTGGTTGGTTAATTGATTAGTGTGAATTGTATGTATAATGAACCTAATGGTAAAATCTGGAGGGAGTTGATGGGAACATGGAGAAAATAAAATGCTATCATGGAATCGTAGAGAGGCGTTTAGTCCACCATGCCCATGCTGACCATTGCACTTATCTATACTAATCTGATTTACCTGCCTTTGGCCCAAAGCCTTCCCATGCCTTAGCGACCCAAGTGCTTGTTTAAATACTGCTTCAATATTGTGAGCGTACTGGCGTCCATCACTTCCTCAGGCTTTGTAAACCAGGTTCCAATTCATCTCTGTGTGGAAAACTCCTCTTCAAATAGAACTGTTCTACCTCTAACCTAAAACCCTTCTTTCTTCTCTTGTTTTAGATACCCTTATTGTGGAGAAAAATGCATCTTACTATCTACCTTATCTATCCTAACTTATCATTTTGTATATCTCTGAGTAGGAAGGAACAGCAGATGCTGATTTAAAGCTGGACACAAAAAGCTGGAGTAACTCAGCCGGACAGGCAGCATCTCTGAAGAGAAGGAATGGGTGGCGATCGTTTTGCTGAACACCTTCGCTCAGTCCACCTGAATCTACCTGATCTCCCGATTGCTAAACACTTTAATTCTCCTTCCCATTCCCACACAGACCTTTCTGTCCTAAGTCTCCTCCATTGTTAGAGTACACTGCCACACTGCCCATTACTTTTTTGCATATCTTTCATTCATTGTTCTTTACCTCGCTACATCATCGTCTATATCTCTCGTTTCCCTTATCCCTAACTACTCTGAAGAAGGGTCTTGACCCGAAACTTCACCCATTCCTTCTCTCCAGAGATGCTGCCTGTCCTGTTGAGTTACTCCAGCTTTTTACGTGTATCCATTAATGTTTAAAATTGAGTAACAAAGTGCATCCAAGTTTAACATAAATGTTTTCTAAGAATGAATGTTATTTACCTGTTATAATCCGTCTACACTTCACGATGCCTTGGCAAGGCTGCCAGCATAATCAAAGACCTGTCTCACACTGGTCATTCCCTCTTCTCCCCTCTCCCATCAGGCAAGGGGTAAAGAAGTTTGAAAACGCACACCTCCAGATTCGGGAACTGTTTCGTACCAGCTGTAATCAGGCAACTGAACCATCCTCTCATCAGCTTGGATTGGATGACTATGACCAATGATGTGCCACAGGGATTGGTGTTACCAATTGCCATTGAATCTTAAGTCCATTAATGATTTGGATATGAATGTTGGTGGTATGATGAATAAGTTTGCAGATTCTTGGTTCCTGGTTCTTGGGTGGGTCCTCCAAAATATTCCAACTGGAATTTAAACTGGAGGTGGTAAAGGGAGGGATTAAGCCTGAAAGGGTATAAAGAACACACACTATAGAATTTAACATAAAGCATCCCCACACAGCAGAATCAAAGTTTCCCACTGTGTGGGAAGGCACCAAAGTCAGTCTCTTCCTCCATTATTCCTCGTTGTCAGGGCCTCCCCTGACAAACCTTGGTGGTGTTGTGAATGATGAGGACATAACAGTCAAAAGGTCCTATAGCTTTATAAAACTTTGGTTCAGCTGCACTTAGTGTTGCATGCAGTACTGGTCGGCCCATTGCAGCAAGAATAAACCAAGTGATGTTGGTGTAATTTGTGGAAAGTCGGTCATATTTAATGTTTTGGATGGTAGAAAATCGTTTGACCCTGTGGCAGTGTACAAGCCTGTGGGTCTAGCTTAATTAGTTGTCTGCTTTTCTACGGGTGGGGCCTGTACGTGGAGCAGGTCTGCCCAATGCAGCCCCCTTCTGGAGCATGCTGTGCAGACTGCTGCCGCTGCAGTTAAGTGCAGATAGGGATGGTCAATTGTGGACTATTTGCTGGTTATATCCGTAAGCCGAAGGCGGGATATGGCCCTCCAAGGGCAGTGTTTGAGCATTGTCAGAGCAAATCATCTCCAGAAATAAATCGGCAGTATTCTCTCCATTATTCTATCTTTCACTTTAAATAAAGGACTCAATGTCTGCCTATGTGAGACGCTTTTAACTGTAGGGCATCAGTATATATATATATAGGGGAGGAGCTCCTTCATTTGAAGCAGCTGCATGCCTTGTTGATTGGCTTTGGAAACAAATCATGCATGCAGTCACAGCCGATGAGCTGAGGGAAGGTTCTAGTTGCAGTGAGATGTGTGGTGGTGCTGATTAGTCGTTGTTCCTTTGCATATTATAGCGCTCTCGCTTTCTGAACAGCTTCTTTCTCCATGGGAACTCGTCTCACGGTTCCGAGAGAGACATTCATTTATTTCTGAATGTGGCGTTTGTATCGAAGTGATACGTTTGCCTGTTTGTATAGCTCTGGTGAGCTGTAAGTAATGGAAGAGTAATGGTGTGCTTAGAGCCGGCAGGAGATGGATAATGGGAAACATCCCCCATTCCCTAAGAAACCTTTGACGATGCTTGAGTAACCAAGGCTTCAAATATGTTAAAAAGGTAATTTGTTTATCCTACCACAGCAGAATATATTCTGGCTGCAATTAAACGTGTTGATTTTTCTGTGGGTCTCTCACAATATATCATGATAGCAAGTCAAACATCTAAATAACTTGCTCTCCACACAATGGATTAGATATATAATATGAATTGTGCTTATTGAAAATGCAATAGTGACTAATAAGATTAATTGGAAAGCATTTGAATCATTCCAATATGAGGACATATTAAAATTTGAGTAAATAATGGAGGACAGGTGCAACTTGGCTGAGCTGAAATTATCTGGAGATTCATGAAGTAAATAATGAAATTTAACGTTAAAAAAAATATTTTAGTTCAAACCAGATAAGGTTAATGGATCTTTACTTATGATTTTTCATTTAGAACCAGCCAATTAAATTATTAGCATCCCTCGGAGAGCGGAACTCCATCCAGGAAAACGCTCAGATTCCCTGGAAAATTTCAATTGAGACATTTTTTGCTCTCTTAGTTTTGGTATCTTTAAGTCTATCAGAGATTGACTGAAAGCTATGTGGTGGTATTCAAATGTATCATTGGTTCACTGGAAGGTTTGTGTTGTCGATGCCTTTTTTCAGCTGTGCTGGGAGAGATTTCTTGTTCTATAAGAGAGTTTGTAGCTTATTTCTATTTCAGTTTTAGTTATTGTGTCTATGTAATCTTGAAGTGAATTTAAATACCCCAGGTTACATGTTTGTCTGTTAATAAACTTTATCTTTCAGCAATAATCTGCACCCAATTGCAATTTGTGTACAGGAAGTGAGACAGATAAGATTTGCTTTTTGCCAGATATTTTACCAACTATCAAATGGATTTGCTTTTAAGGAGTGTTAGTAAAATAAAGCAATACATTAAATTTAGCCTTTTTTAAAACTATATATCCATCATTTGTAACTGTTGTACGTGGCTTTATTTAGTTCAGAAAATTAAAATCAGAATTGAATGTTGCCTGTTACCTGAACTTAAAGGAATTAAAGGGCCATCTATATGTGAAGAATGGACTGCAGCTCAATTCTTTCTTTAGTTCCGTCAAGATTATGGTATGTGGGTTAAAATGGGAGTTCTGATAATGACCACATGATGGCCCCTTGTTGAATTGTCACAGCATATTTAATGTCTGAACCAACCGCTTGCAGGATTTGAAGAAAGCTGAACAACTCAGCAGTTGCCAGCAATCTGGAGTGGAGTAGTGCACAAAGTTTCATTGCAGCCTTTGCACGGGATACTTTTTGTGAACGTGACTGTAATACTCAATGCTGGAATTTCTTACAATGCGTCAAGTGATCATGTCCTACGTGAGATTCTGAACTGTTCCCGAAATATCTCAGGAGGGAAGTTGGGTAATATCTCTCACCCAATGACAGGATCATTTCCCTGTTCAAAGCCATAGCAATATAGCTAAAGGCATTCCTCTCACCTTGCCTGGGCATAGTGCACACTGGGTAGAGCCAGAGCTGTGGCAGCCTGTTGGCCCACACAGCAAGCAGAGGCTGAAGTCAACCCACACACTGATGTCAGACTCTACAGAGATTTGACCTTCTCTTGACTTGGTATGAGTTACACGAGATGTCCTGTCATCTGATCGCATTGATTAGAATTATATTTTTTAATTGTATTTCTTCGAGATTTCCCCCAGAATAGAATGTATGATGCAAATTGGATACAGTGAACCACTGAGGAAATGGCGGCCATGGTTCAGCTTGTTAAGTGTTCGGTATTTTGTATCTGATATTGCAATCAGTACATTAGTCCAATGTCATCCTGGTAGAATTACAATGTTTGCTTTGGGAGGGTATTACTTTTGTGCACTGGGATAATAGATAGCCCAATTTATTTATGTTTTAAATGGCAAATTGAAAATATATGTATGCCACAATAAAACGGTGATGGGGTTTGAAGCACATTGAACGGCTTGTTCACTTTCTTAAAAGTGCAATTAAAACAGAAAATGCTGGCAGCACTCAGCAGGTTAGACAGCATCTATGGAGGGAGACATACAAAAAGCTGGAGTAACTCGGCGGGTCAAGCAGGGATCAATCTCGTGGACCTACGCTGCACTGCCTCAATCACAAGGATGTCCTTCCTCAAATTAGGAGACCAAAACGGTACACAATACTCCAGATGTGGTCTCACCAGAGCCCTATACAACTGCAGAAGAACCTCTTTACTCCTATACTGAAATCCTCTTGTTATGAAGGCCAACATTCCATTAGCTTTCTTCACTGCCTGCTGTACCTGTAAGCCAACTTTCAGTGACCGGTGTACAAGGATGCCCAGGTCTCGCTGCACCTCCCCCTTACCTAACCTAACCCCATTGAGATAATAATCTGCCCCCTTGTTTTTGCCGCCAAAGTGGATAACCTCACATTTATCTATATTATACTGCATCTGCCACACATCTGCCCACTCACTCAACCTGTCCAGGTCACCCTGCAACCTCCTAACATCCTCTTCACAGCTCACTCTGCCACCCAGCTTTGTGTCATCCGCAAACTTGCTAGTGTTGCTCCTAATTCCCTCTTCCAAATCATTAATATATATGGTAAACAGTTGCAGCCCCAACACCGAGCCTTGCGGCACTCCACTCGTCACTGCCTGCCATTCTGAAAAGGACCGGTTCACTCCTACTCTTTGCTTTCGGTCTGCCAACCAATTTTCTATCCATGTCAACACCCTACCCCCCAATACCATGTGCTCTAATTTTAGTCACCAGTCTCCCGTGCGGGACCTTATCAAAGGCTTTCTGAAAGTCAAGATACACTACATTCACTGGCACCCCTTCATCCATTTTACTTGTCACATCCTCAAAAAATTCCAGAAGATTAGTCAAGCATGATTTCCCTTTCATAAATCCATGTTGACTTGGACTAATCCTTTTACTGCTATCCAAATGCCCCATTATTACCTCTTTAATAATTGACTCCAGCATCTTTCCCACCACCGAAGTCAGGCTCACTGGTCTGTAATTCCCCGTTTTCTTTCTCGCTCCTTTCTTGAAAAGTGGGATAACATTAGCTATCCTCCAATCCACAGGAACTGATCCTGAATCTATTGAACATTGGAAAATGATCACCAATGCGTCCACTATTTCTAGAGCCACCTCCCTGAGGACCCTGGGATGCAGATCATCAGGCCCAGGGGATTTATCATCCTTCAGTCCCATTAGCCTACCCAATACTATTTCTCGCCTAATGAACATTTCTTTCAGTTCCTCTACCCCCTTAGATCCTCTGTCCTCCAGTACATCTGGGAGATTGTTTGTGTCTTCCTTAGTGAAGACAGATCCAAAGTACCTATTCAACTCTTCTGCCATTTCCTTGTTGCCCATAATAATTTCACCCGTGTCTGCCTTCAAGGGACCCACATTTGACTTTGCTACTCTTTTTTCCTTAATATATCAAAAAAACTTTTACTGTCCTTCTTTATATTCCTGGCCAGCTTCCCTTTGTACCTCATCTTTTCAGCCCCTATTGCACGTTTTGTTTCCTTCTGTTGTCCTATGAAAGTTTCCCAATCCTCTGGCTTCCGGCTACTCTTTGCTGTGTTATACATCTTTTCTTTTAGTTTTATTCTATCCCTAACTTCTCTTCTCAGCCACGGTTGCCTCCTACTCTCCTTAGAATCTTTCTTCCTTTTTGGAATGAAATGATCCTGCGTCTTCCGGATTATGCCGATAAATTCCTGCCATTGCTGTTCCACCGTCATTCCTGCTAGGATCCCTTTCCAGTCTACCTTGGCCAGCTCCCCTCTCATGCCTTCATAGTCCCCTTTGTTCAACTGCATCACTGCCACTTCCGATTTAACGTTCTCCTTCTCAAATTGCAGATTAAAACTAATCATATTATGTAGGGGTTGGCCTTGCCACCGATGCTGTTGGTGACGTCCACCGCTGTACCATGCTGCTGCAGGCCGCGTTCCATCTGCACGCGCGACTGACTTCTATGGCATCTGCAGTGGCATTTAATCTGCAAGATTCTCCCCCACTGTTCGTATGGCTCAAACTAAACAGTGAAGATGGATGGAAGGCAGTAATGAGCCCGTGATGGACTGGGCTGTGTTCACCACTCTCTGCATGTTTAGGCAATCAAGAGCATTTGCCATCCCAGGCTGAGATGCCTGTCAGAATACCTTCTATCTGTAGCTGTGGCTATGCCAGATCTTCTCGTATGCTCAAGAAAGCGAATATACTGGCCTTTCGTGATCACGGGATCAGTGTGAAGGGAACAGGTTAGGTTGCTGCTGATATGGATGCCTGGTAACGAGCTGTTGATCATCTTTCTGGGGGATGTGTTGAGAAGGACAAGGTTGTGTTCACCCCTTGCTTCCTCCGCCATATTTCCCAGGTTTCCTTTGGATATTTTCCCTTTGTCAATTTTAAATACCAGGTGGGGGGAAATAGCCTAAAAGAGGTAAATTCTTAAATAAAAAATATTCTTGACATTATCTTCCTAGGACTCTCATCATTTTATAAACTATCAGGTTTTTCCTCGGCTCCAAAGCTCCAGAGAAAGAAAACTGTCAGTTGAAATGAACAATTCACCTGTTGTTTTGATGTAGTGATTGGTCTGGCCCTGGTGGCAAAAAGCTAATGATTTTGAGAAGTGCTTGCCATTCTTGTCCAAGAGTCTGAAGAAGGGTCTCGACCCGAAATGTTGCCTATTTCCTTCGCTCCATAGATGCTGCCTCACCCGCTGAGTTTCTCCAGCATTTTCGTCTGCCATTCTTGTCCAGTGCATTTGGTTTCTGCTCTATTTGTGAACACAGAGTCATAATCATCACCTAAGCATGACAGTTTACTTCAGTTTGTGGCTTTCCTGTTGTAACTTGTTGTAACTGTGACCTCTTGTGTCTTCTTGTATCTTGTGCATTCTGCTAAATACATTGACATTTTTAATCTATGACAGAGTCTTATTAATGTATAAATTGAGCTTTTGTAAGTGAGGCTATTTTGTGGAAAAACATTGCGTCACAATTGTAGTTTTAACAGCATTAAGCTTCTGTTTGCCTGGGCAATTTCATCTTTGAATTTTAGGAAATAATTGATCAGTAGTCACTGTTCAACCCACTGCGAAGTTCAATTAGATGTTAGCTGAAAGTTTCAGAGAATAAACAAGATAAATGGTGACATTTGACGGTGGCACCAGAATATATGAAGCAACTGTAGTTGCATGATTCACACCGTACAATCCTTGAAGCAACTGGAGACTTTTATGTTTCTCCGTTCTCTTTTTTTGCATCTTAGTTTTACAACCTGTAGTGCTGACTAATAACACAATTTATAAAAAAGGTTGAAAAGAATACCAAGATGTTCTCAATTCTAGAAAGGCCATTCATTACAGTTAGATGTTGAAGACAGCAGAGAATAAGTGAATTGATCATATAACAGTTCAGCAATGGTGAACATTGTGATTCTTGAAATGGAAACAGGAAGTGCTGGAAATAGCTTCATCTCTTCTTCTGACGGTTCTTGGAACGTTGGAGCTGAAAGGTTAACTGTTATTCTCTGCTGAGCTGCTGTCGTGACGTGCTGTTTCTGGCATTTTCTGTATTCTATATGAGGTTTCCAGTTTGTACATTTTTTGAGCCTGTGCCTTGTAAATGGTGATGGGCCATGTGGTGAATGGTCACTGTTGGGATAGCAGAAGAAAAGAATCATGTTAGCCTCCTTTCTTGAAGATGTTCATGATTACAGTGTCTCTAAGATCACTTCCCAGGTGCAGTTGGCAGGTTGTGGAGTTGTGATTAAACTTCCTTGCTGCTGTATTTTAGAACTTCAGCAGAGATCTCCAGCTCCTGAGGTGTTAGTTATCATTGGCCTTTTAGCATATTGGTCACAATATGACTACGCTGATTGGGGTGAGGCGGCTGAGAACTGGAGTTAAGGATGCTTATGTAAGGGTCCAAGAAGATTCTCAAAAGTGTTCCTTCCTTTGGGAAGTACAAAGTAACCTTTCTTAGATAGCATCTCATAGACAACCCGATAACTCCCAGGAGGAACTCAGTGGATCAGACGACATCTGTGGAGGTAATCAGTGCAGTGGAGTTGAGGGAGGAACAAACGTTTCCACGATCCCTGAGATGCAGCTTCTTCAGTGTTGTCACTAGCCAAAGCCACACCTCCCTTAGAGCCACTGCAGAGTCAATGCTCACAGGCAATAGTGTTCTGTATGCAATGCCAGTGGAGCACCACACAGTCATCACACTGATGGTACTGTACCTTTAATGTTTAAGGAAGAACCACAATTTGATTGAGCTGTTTTAGTAAAAGTATTTTATTGTAATCTTTTGTTTGTGAAATGTGTCTGTAATGGGTTACATGCAGTCTAAAGATTCAGCGTTGGTCGACACTTTATTCATTTTTGTTGCTGTCAAAATGAGTCATTCTCTCTGTAAACACACTTCACCCACACACACAAGCCATCAATAACCTCGTGATGCAGTTCCATTGATGGTGAGTTGGTTTTATGCAATAGATAAGCGTATCAAGTTTAATTTTTAGTCTCTTCAGATGTCTGTGTCCAGGTGTAATTTTGGGGAAGTTGTTTGATTCCAGCTGCAAGAAAATGGGGATTATACAATTTTGCTTTTGTATTGCCTTGTATTTATTATCTGTGGGATTTGGGACTGTTACAAAGCTGAAGCATTGCCTTTTATAATACATCTTTATTTTATTATGCCAGATGTCCAGTATTTTTGTGGTTTGTAATACTTTCAAATATATGTGGTAGTAGCTCAGATATTCAGAATTCTTGAAAGCAAACTGATATCTACGCTGAGACCTAGGTTAGTGGTGTTGGTCACTGACTATCTAGTGGGCATGGTGGAACGCCATTTGTTGGAATGTTAAAGCTTTAAAGTGGGTCATTCAACACCACTGCTCCATTAGAGCTTCCTCTCATCCCACTTCATTTTGCTCCTGCTTCATAAGTTTCTATTTCTTTCTCCCTCTTGTAAGTATCCAGAAGGGTTTTGACCCGAAACGTCACCCATTCCTTCTCTCCAGAGATGCTGCCTCACCCGCTGAGTTACTCCAGCATTTTGAGTCGGCTTTCCTTTAAATGCATCTGTGCTGTTCCTTTTAACTTCAACAACCACAGACCTGCAGCCGTTCACGCACCATCTAGTCACTCTGGAGATTTCCCCCTGAGTGTCATTGCACTGGAGTTGTCTGATGACACACACTGTGAGATGTGCCACTTAGGAGAACTGGCACAAAGATTTTGCTAATGGCTGTTGAGCCAAGAAATGCCTGGGCAATTGTCCATATTACCAGGTAATGTCTGTGTATAAATCTTGTAAATCTGAGGCGAGGGCTGGAGCATGTGTCCGCAGCACTACAGTTGCAATGTTGTTGAATGCTGAATCTCATGTCCTCAGTCCTTTCTTGATATCTTAGAATAAATTGAATTGAAGACTGGCTTGGGTGAAGGTATGGACCTCGGGTAGAGGCTTGGAGGATTAGTTAACTTGCCACTTCCGGATAAAGCTTTAATTTATATGCTGAGTTACGGCCTTTTATGAGCATGGCTATTTCCATGGGGCCTCTTCACTCTAATTCTTCAATGTTAGTAAGTGAATATAGTGTGTGGAATGATCTAATATTGTTTCTATAGTCCAGCATTGTTGCTTTACTTTATTATCTGGTGCTTCTCCTGTGTTCATCTGCATTATTCAACTCGTGTTGCATGGCTGTTGATAATCATGGAATCCAGGGATGTTTTGAGTTTGTATATCTGACAAGTAGTGCAAAATGAGATGATAAAGCAATCCTCTGCGTTCTTCCAGACCTGAGAACACCATGTTGAGCAGGCTAGGAGTGCAGGAGGATGAGGAGTGATCTTAGAGAGGTGTACTAAATCATGAGGGGAATAGATTGAGGTAACGCACACTCTTGCTCAGAGTAGAGGAATCAGGAACCAGAAGACATACATTTAAGGTGAGGGGAGCAAAATTTAAAAGGAACCAGAGGGGTAACTTTTTTACACAAAGGGTGGTGAATGGAATGAGCTGCTGGAGGAGACAATTGAGGTAGGTACATGGATAGTTGAGAAACATTTACACTGGAACATGAATAGGGTCAGTTTATCATGGGCTCATATATTGTTTAGCATCTGATGAGCGTTTGACTGCACTGGGCCTGTTCTCGCTGGAGATTAGAAGAATGAGGGGGGACCTCATGGAAATGTACTGAATAGTGAAAGGCTTGAATAGAGTAGATGTGGAGAGGATGTTTCCACTCGTGGAAGAGTCTAGGACTAGAGGTCATAGCCTCAGAATTAAAGGAAGTCCCTTTAGGAAGGAGATGAGGAGGGAATTATTTAGTCAGAGGGTGGTGAATCTGTGGAATTCTTTGCCACATAAACATAAAAACATAGAAAATAAGTGCAGGAGTAGGCCATTTGGCCCTTCAAGCCAGCACCGCCATTCAATATGATCATGGCTGACCATCCAGAATCAGTACCCCGTTCCTGCCTTCTCCCCATATCCCTTGATTCCGTTAGCCCTAAGAGCTATATCCATTGAATTGGCCTCCACTGCCTTCAGTGGCAGAGAATTCCACAGATTCACAACTCTCTGGGTGAAAAGGTTTTTCCTTATCTCAGTCCTAAATGGCCTGCCCCTTATTCTTAAACTGTGACCCCTGGTTCTGGACTTCCCCCAACATGGGAACATTTTTCCTGCATTGAGTCTGTCCAATCCCTTAAGAATTTTATATGTTTTTGTAAGATATCTTCTCATCCTTCTAAACTCCAGTGATTATAAGCCTAGTCGATCCATTCTTTCTTCATATGTCAGTCCCGACATCCAAGGAATTAACCTGGTGAACCTATGCTGCACTCCCACAATAGCAAGAACATCCTTCCTCAAACTATGAGAGCAAAAATGCACACAATACTCCAGGTGTGGTCTCTACAGGGCCCTGTACAACAGGCTGTGGAGGCCAAGCCAATGGATATTTTTAAGGCAGAGATTGATAGATTCTTGATTAGTACGGGTATCAGGGATTATGGGGAGTGTGGGGTTAAGAGGGAAAGATTGATCAGCCATGGCGGAGTGGACTCAATGGGCTGAATGGCCTAATTTTGCTCCTATCACTTATGACCTTAGCAGCCTCATGTGCTGTACTTTATCATAGGTCTTCTGAAAATCCAAGCAAACATCCACGGACTCTCCTTTATCTATCCTACTTCTTTCTCAAGTCAAGTCAAGAGAGTTTATTGTCATGTCTCCCAGGTAGGACAATAACATTCTTGCTTGCTGCAGCACAACAGAATATTGTAAGCATAAATACAGAACAGTTCAGTGTGTCTATATAGCATAGACCATGTATATACACATATAAATAATTCCATATACACATATAATAATTCCACAAAGAATTCCAACAGATTTGTCAAGCAAGATCTCCCCTTGACAAAACCATGCTGACTTTGGCCTATTTTACCACGTGCTTACAAGTACCTCGAAACTTCATCCTTAATAACAGACTCTAAAATTTTATCAACCACTGAAGTCAGGCTAACCTGCCTATAATCTTTTTTTTAATTGCTCCCTTCTTAAACAGTGGTGTTCCATATGTGATTGTCCAGTCCTCTGGAACTACTCCTGACTCTATTTAATACCTTCCATTAAACCTGAGAATGGTTGTGTCCATTTAGCCCATTTATCTTCCAACTTTGCTTTTGTGGGATGTTATTTTCCTTTGCACAGCAGATCATTATTTTCCTATTATTTAACTGCAATTTGAACACAATTATGGGAATTGGATTTAAATGTTCTGTGTTTTAAGGGGTAGCACGTGATCTGGTCACATCGCAAGACAAGGGTTTAAACCTTATGGGTATTTTAATTTATATTCTTTATCATTTTCCTCAATTGGACTTTTTCTGTTACTTATCTGACTGCAAGGTAGATAGCGAGTGTAACCAGAGAGTTTATAATTCTGTCCAGAGTTCTAAATCCATTTCATGCACAACTTACTCTTTATGTGGTGAGTAGATTTAACCTTGTTGGGCAAGTCGGCAAGCTTCCAATGCCCATAAAGTATAATTGTTTAATGTGTACAAAGACTCTTTGTATGAGTACCAGTGGGTACAGTTAGATCTGGTTTCTTACTGCTAGAAGCTTTGCAAAAAGACTTCAAATCTCTGGCTTGAAATTTGTTATTATATATCTAAAGAGGAATATTTGGTCACTGTAGCTGTTATATCTTGCAGCGTTTTTCCACCTGAGTACTATGCATCCAAACTGCCAATTACTGTTATATCGGAATATCAAAAGTTGTAGAAATAACATTAAAAATAATTGGAATCATAATATTCATAATACACTATGTGATTATTAGTGTGAAGGCATAATGAATGGTTTAAAGAGCAAATTAAAAGTTGCATTATTGGAGACTTTTGTTTGACGAGGGAACTGGTTTAGTCTGCTCTGGCATTTCTCATGCTGGCCGAGCAGTGAGGCACTTTCTTGGATGTTAGCAAAGTAATAAATCCATGGCTGTGTCATCGATCAATCATCTCATAATCCTTTTCATGACTTCATCTCCAAAAATCCAATCAAGAGAGTTACACACAACCTTCTTTTGACAAATTTGAACAAATGATTGATGGTTGCCTCACTTCATTTCGATACATATCAGGCAAAAGCCAGCATCCCATCACCCACCTCACTTATGCCTTGCAGACAATAGAAAGGGCATGGGCTATCGGTAGATGAGTCACTTCCCACAGGATATCCAGCCTCTGCGTTGATCTTGTAACCAAAGTATTTATGAGTGGATCAGAACATTGATGCAGTGGAGAACTCGGGGATGACATTACCCTTCAGTATCTAGGACAGGTGATCCTACTCTCTATTAGATATGGTTGTTGCCTGGAACTTTTGTGACACTAATGTTATTTGTAACTCACCACCTGATGCTTTAGTGTTATCCAGCTGTTGCTGCATGCAGATGCCATCTTTAATCTCTGAACTTAAACCAAGGTTCTGCTTACCATCTAGTCATAAATATCACTGGCGTCCTGGCAAACAGGCCCAATGTCCCGGCAAACAGGCCCAATGTCCCGGCAAACAGCCCCAACATCCGGCAAACAGGCCCAATGTCCCGGCAAACAGGCCCAACGTCCCGGCAAACCGATCCAACGTCCCGGCAAACCGATCCAACGTCCCGGCAAACCGATCCAACGTCCCGGCAAACCGGCCCAATGACCCGGCAAACAGCCCCAACGTCCCGGCAAACCGATCCAACGTCCTGGCAAACAGACCCCATGTCCCGGCAAACAGCCCCAACATCCTGGCAAACAGACCCCATGTCCCGGCAAACAGCCCCAACGTCCTGGCAAACAGACCCCATGTCCCGGCAAACCGATCCAACGTCCCGGCAAACCGATCCAACGTCCCGGCAAACCGGCCCAACGACCCGGCAAACAGCCCCAATGTCCCAGCAAACAGACCCCATGTCCCGGCAAACCGATCCAACGTCCCGGCAAACCGATCCAACGTCCCGGCAAACCGATCCAATGTCCCGGCAAACAGGCCCAATGACCCGGCAAATCGATCCAACGTCCCGGGAAACAGCCCCAACGTCCTGGCAAACAGACCCCATGTCCCGGCAAACAGCCCAAACATCCCGGCAAATCGATCCAACGTCCTGGCAAACAGACCCCAACGTCCCAGCAAGCAGACCCCACGTCCCGGCAAACAGACCCCATGTCCTGGCAAATAGTCCTGGCAGATAACCGGGAATCCCGGCACACAGCCTGATGTCCCAGCAAACAGCCATGCCATCTGGGCAAACCTGTCATCTTTAATCTCTGACAGCTATTTGCCTGTCAATCAACATTGCCAAAAGATAAATGATCAGGTGACTGCAGGTCAACTGGCAAGTTTCCTGAATGACGGGTGATTCAGCTTTAAAAGTACTCTGCTGTAAAACACTTTGAAAAGATAAAGAAATGGGTCATTTTCAAGCGGACAATCTATATTTGATGGGGTCTCCTGGGGAACAGAATTGGGGCCTTAATCATTCACTATCGATGGAGGCATGGAGTTCAATGTGTTCCTGGTAATATAAAGATTTGGTGATAGAACAAATGGCAAAGAAAACAGATATTGAAGGGATATAGAGAGAATATGCAAAATCACCGGTAGTATTGCGAGAAAATATGAGACAGGAAAGAATAGAAAAGGTAATTATTATTTAAGGTAGACACAAAATGCTGGAGTAACTCAGCCAGCATCTCTGGAGAAAACAGACAGCATCTCTGGAGAAAAGGAATGGCCGACGTTCGGGTTGAGACCTTTCTTCAGACTGAGATAGAATGTAGTCGGAGACAGTAAGACTGGTGGGAGAACTGGGAAGGGGGAGGGGATGGAGAGAGAGGGAAAGCAAGGGCTATATTAAGTTGGAGAAGTCAATGTTCATACCGCTGAGGTGCAAGCTACCCAAGCGAAATATGAAGTGCTGTTCCTCCAATTTGCACTCGGACAATGGAGGAGGCCCAGGACAGAAAGGTCAGATTGCGAATGGGAGGGGGAGTTAAAGTGCTGAGCAACCGGGAGATGAGGTAGGTTAAGGCTGACTGAGCGGAGGGGTTCACTGGAACAGCCGTACAGTAGATGAGGTTGGTGGATTCACTTGTGCCTCCTCAAACCTCATTTAATGTAACCGCTGTTCCACGTGTCAGCTCATGTACATTGGCGAGATCAAGCGCAGGCTCGGCGATCGTTTCGCTGAACACCTCCGCTCAATCCGCCTTAACCTACCTGATCATCTGCACTTCTTTCCTATGTAATTATTATTTCAGTGGCTTCAGACTATTAAACTTTGGTGTGTTACAGATATGGATGTCCCCTGTATGTAACAAGGTGAGCATGTCAGTACAAGTCATTATGAAAGCTAATGGAATGTTGGCCTTTGCAATGGGGGTTGAAATGCAAGAATAAGCAAGTCGTAGCTACAATTGCTGAGACCATACCTGGAATACGGCGCATTCCATTAAGGTCCTTTTTGAAGAAAGGATATAGTTCCCTCGGATGAGCGCAGTGACGTTTCACTGGATTGAAGGGTTGTGTCATGGAAAGCTACTAAGCAGAGAGGGGCTAGCTATGCTCACTCGAGTTCCGAAGAATGACAGGTGACGTATCCCAGTAAGTAAGATCCTGAGGAGGCTTTACACTGCAGATGCTGAGGAGATGTTCTCCCAAATAGGGAGTTAAAGTAGAAGAATTATCATGGGAAAGGAGGAAATTCCTCTCTGGATCAGGTAGAACAATGGATTGAGGCCAAAGACTGGATCCCGGTGATATTATTGAATGTGAGGGAAGAGTGAAGGTACCTAATGGCCTATTTTTTCTTATGTTTTTAATGCTCCTTTTTTCTCATGTCATTGAGGATGAAGCAGGTCCCACTCCAGAGTATTGACGTGACACATGGCTGATGGTGTGCTGCCTCAGCTGAGGTGCTCTCTCATGTCCTTACTCGGGTGCTGTCTGCATGGAGTTTTTATGTTCCCTCTGTGACCATGTGGGTTTCCACAAGATGCTCTGGATTCCTGCCATCCCAAAAACATGTTAATTAGCTCTATAAAGTATCCATTAAGTAAGTAGCACAAGCTGCAAAGAAGACTTGATGGGCATATGAAAGAGAATGACTTTCAGGATTATAGGGAGGAAAACAAAGGAAAATGCCACTGATGGAACTGCTCTGCCAGGAGTTGAACTATATTAAAACAAACAGTCCTGTTTGTGCTTTCTCATGTTTAAAAAAAAAACTTGTCTGACATTTGTTGTGCACAGCCATAAATAGCTTTGACATATCCAGATTAGCTGTGTCGAGGGGGAAATGTAAATATTGGATTGACAGCAACAATGCCGGATCAAGCAGTTAGGCATTGCCTGTTCTCTCTGATCATTCACAATTTGTCTGAAAATACAACAGGCAAATCCCTCTCATGCAAAGTATTGAATCCTTAAGTATGAGTGGAATCAATGTTGAGTTGATGGCAGTGGCTTCTCGGTCGGTTCTCAACAAAATAATTCTCTGATTTGCAAAACTCTTGTTTCTGCTATTTATTTGATAATTGAGTAATGACAGTCGATGAATTAATTGGCTGGAAAATGTGGCTAATCTTTAAATACTTCAAGCTGATTGCGATTGTGTGACCTGGAACATTCCACATTTAAACTTGACCACTAAACGATGCAAGTGGCAGTGAGAGTTAGTCAGACCCATACTGAGTTCATGCTGTTGCCATGACGGTGGCATGGGATAGATGTTCATTGCAGATGTACAGAGCCAGAAAACCCATTGGTGTTGTTTTTGACAAATTATGGTCTTTAAAAACACTTGGCTGAGGGAGCTCAAGAAATTGGTTGTTTTTTTAACATTTGATTATTTTATCTGATGAACCTTATTTGATGCATCCTTGGCAGAGGATTATAGTGAAGTACCCAAATTTAGAACTGTTCAAAAAATCTATCACAGATATTATAAGCCGCATAGACGTGACTTTTAAATTGAATACAACTGTTGAAGGGAATATTTAATTCTGCCTAACGGGCATGGTCTTGTGTTAAGCATCCACCTTTGGTCATAGTTTTTCGTTCATTGTGCTTATTGCTTGTTTTTTTTATAAACTGATATTGATATTGTGCAGGAAATAAAGATTCAAATTCAATTTTGATGGTAGTAAAATTGTTCAAGAAAATCAAATTTTGGCAAAATGTGTAACTTGGAAGAAAGTCTTCTCAGAATAAACTGAGAATATGAGAATAATGCTCTTGTTATATTCCTAAATATATCCAAATGAGCCATCATAAATGCTGTTTTTGGTAATGTTTAATACTGCAGCTCCTCCAATGCTACCACCCGCACACCTAATCATCATTGAACACAGAAAGTAGGTTAAAGAGTCAAAGAACATTTTAGGACCTTCACTGTCAATGGTATGGCCCTGGGTGTGTTGTAGAGGAAAGGAATCTAGGTATATAGTCCTCTGAAGGTGTTATCACAGGGAGATAGGATGATCAAGAAAGCTTGCGGTACATTGGCCTCCATCGGTCAGGGTATTGTTGAAGTTGGCATCTTATGTAAAGGTTGTACAATACATTGGTGAGGTCACATTAGGAGTTTAAACCAACATCTGCAGTTCCTTCTTTCACATTTGGAGTATTGTGTTCCCCTACTATTGGTCACCCTACTATAGGAAGGATATTGTTAAGCTTGAGAGTGCAGAGAAGATTTACAAGGATGTCACCAGGACATGCCTGCACAATGCCCAGCTGTACATTATGTTTTCACAATTTATGTAGGTCTATCTTATGTTCTCAAGCATCAAAGACAACATCTTGCAAGCAAACTCAATGCTTGCATTTATTTCAAGAGGGCTTGTATACAAAAACAGGGATGTATTGCTGAAACTCTATAAGGCGCTAGTAAGGCCACATTTGGAATATAGTGAGCAATTTTGGGCACCAAATCTGAAGAAGGATGTGCTGGCTCTGGTAGACCTGCGATCGCACCATCCCAGAAAGACACAAAATGCTGGAGTAACTCAGCGGTACAGGCATCATCTCTGGAGAGAAGGAATGGGTGACGTTCGGATCGAGACCCTTCTTCAGAATGATGCCAGGGGAGTGGGCGGGACAAAGATAGAACGTAGTCGGAGACGAATAAGACTGGTGGGAGAACTGGGATGGAGAGAGAGGGAAAGCAAGGGCTATTTGAAGTTAGAGAAGTCAATGTTCATACCGCTGGGGTGTAAGCTACCAAGCAAAATATGAGGTGCTGTTTCATCTAATTTGCGCAGAGCCTCACTCTGACTATGGAGGAGGCCCAGGACAGAAAGATCAGATTGGGAATGGGAGGGGGAGTTAAAGTGCTAAGCAACCGGGAGATCAGGTAGGTTAAGGCGGGCTGAGGGAGGTGTTCAGCGAAACGATTGCCGAGCCTGCACTTGGTCTCGCCGATGTAGAGAAGTTGACACCTGGAAAAGCGGATACAGTAGATGAGGTTCAGGAGGTGCAAATGAACCTCGGCCTTACCTGGAAAGATTTGTTGAGGTCCTTAGATGGAGTCAAGGGACGGAGGGGGAGGGGGGGGGGATAAAGGGGCAGGGGTGGCATCTCCTGCGGTTGCAGGGGAAAGTACCTGGGGAGGGACGAGTTGTCCTGGGAGTTGCGGAGAGAACAGTCTCTGCAGAAAGGGGTGGAGATGGGAAGATGTGGCCAGTGGGATCCCGTTGGAGGTGGCGAACGTGTTGGAGGATTATATGCAACAGCTGCAGAACACCGTGCCCTGTGCTGGCCCTGGAGAAGATCCAGAGGAGTTTACTAGAATGATCCCAGGAATGAGTAGGCTAACCCATGATGAACATTTGTCGGCACTGGGCCTGTACTCGTTGGAGTTTAGAAGAATGAGGGGGGTACATCATTGAAACTTATCGAATAGTGAAAGGCTTGGATAGAGTGGATGTGGACAGGATGTTTCCATTAATGGGAGAGTCTAAGACTAGTGGTCACAGCCTCAGAATTACAGGACATCCTGTTAGGAAGGTTATGATGAGAAATTTCTTCAGTCAGAGGGCGGTGAATCTGTGGAGGCCATCAGTGGATATTTTTATGGCAGAGATGGATAGATCCCATAGATAAATTCTTGATTAGTACAGGTGTCAGAGGTTATGGGGAGAAGGCAGGAGAATGGGGTTAGGAAGGAGATATAGGTCAGCCATGATTGAACGGAGGAGTAGACTTGATGGGCCGAATGGCCTAATTCTACTCTTATCACATGACAAGATCAGTCTCAGATTCTCTTTCCGATCTCTCTTCATCACTAAATCCTCTTCATAATCCTTCCTGCCACATAATCAGACATCCTTCCTTAAGTAAGGCACCCAAACCTGGGACGTAGAACTGTCTGCAACATACCCCAGTGTTGAGTTGGTTTAGCGGAGGCTCATTTACCATTTTTTAACTTGCTCTCCTTGTTTAATAAAGGTGAAAAGTAAAAGGAGAAAACAGTGGGAACACTTAGCACATCCGGCAGTCTCTGTGAAAAGATAAATGTACTTATTGTTTCTGGTCCAAAACTGTCAGAAGCAGAAACTTGAGAAAACAAGTAGTTTAACTTACAGAGAAGGTGAGAGCAGAATGTACATGACAAAGGGAATATATGTGATAGAATGAGGCCAAGGTTCCCATGGTCAAACACTGTTTGCAGAGTTGTTTAGCTGATAAATTAATGAAGGACGTTGGAATGAGAGAAAATAATGTAAGGGACAGTGTAGAAGCTGCAGAATGGAGGTCACGGGAAAGGAAACCAAAGTGAGAATGTGGACAGTGCCCAGCACATGAGGCAGAGTTTGTGGTGACCAAGGTGCTGTGACAATCTTAAAATCCAAACAAAAATGGTGCAAACATTCAGAAGATGTGGTGGCTTCTGATGAAAGAGAAACTGTTCAAGTTGGGGCTTCTGATACAGGGTCTGGGACCTGAATGTTAACTCTGTTTCTCCTTCTACAGATGCTGCCTGACCTTCTGAGTGTTTCCAGCATCTTTTATATGCTTGATATTTGTTCTGCATGTTTAGTCAGAAGCCAAAATAACATTTAAGAACACATCAAAGATTTTTTACTATGTGTAAAGATGCATCTGCTTGGCTTCAGACTAGATTATGAAATTCCATAGCCTCCAGCTTCCTGTAGGATTGTGAAGAGGTGTGCATTAGTCAGACCTGGAATTCATGCAATTCAGAACTTGCCATCCTTTGCATCACATGACAGCTACAAGGGCTGAATAATCATGTATTCGTAAAGCTCCGTTCATTTGCCCAGTTAATTCATCTTGAATCTGAATTAGCTTGGTCAAAGTTTAAATCCCTTACGTAATAGCAATTCATTCAGCAGACAAATAGCTCATTGTACGCAAGTAACACTGAATTGATGCCTTCAATTAACAAAGTACTAAATCAAAGTCGAGGTTCATACGATTTCATAAGATTTCTATATATGCTCATTCATCAAATTACTTGCCCTGCTTTTTGGCATTCACCAATCCACCCAAGACATGGGGAAATAAAGTGGCGACTCCTGCAAGTGACACTGAGTGTGAGCTACGTGATCTATGTGCACGGTTTAGCATTCTGGAGTCTGAGGAAGAATCAGAGAGCTTCACACCATCTTTGTGAAGATTCACCCTTCAACCAAATCAACAGATCCGCTGAGCCACAATCAGGAAATTAGTACATCATTTCATACTGCTTACTTTTGAGTTTCTGTTGCTGACACCCATGATGCAGGAAAATGGCTTTAATCAAGCTGAAAGCATTTTTTGGTTTAAATGGTGTATTTAATTTTGTCTCAAACCTGGGCTGATTTGCAATAATTGAATTGATTGGCAATTAACTATTTACAAACCACAGTAATGAAGTCACTGAGATAAGTTAATAGACTGGAATTTTGCAAGGTATCTCATCTTCAACATTTGACAGTGCTTCATAATTCATCAGCGACATATGTGATGATTTATGGTAATGTAGCAATGGGAAAAGTGTCATCCTCCAAGTGCATTTGAATGAGTAGTATTGCAGTCTCTGCGTCCTCACTGCTGGGGGCTTGGTAAACATCCATGATACTGAGAGTTTTCATATGTGTGTTAGGAAATGTTATCTTAAAAGGGAAGTTACAAGTTGTAGTCAGACAAATTTAGACTCTCCACTAATTATTGATCAAGTTTGTCCTTATTTTTAAAATAGAAATTGCGAGATATGATCAGCAGGTTTGGTAGATCTGTGGAGAGGGAAACAGTTCAACCCAACTGGTGATGGACCACTGTCCTGAATCCATGAACTCCATTTCAATCAACATGGTTGCTTCCAACAGTTTCTGCACATTTTGGGATTTCAGAATCAGAATGCTTTATTGTTATTGCGTGTGTCACATACAACGAGATTACTGGGTCTCTCCATTTAAAAGAACTTCAAACATTCACATACTCATACTTTTTACACTCCCTCCCTCCCCAAACCCACCCATGGATTCACATTTACATAAATTAACACTCTCTCCCACCCCCCCTCCTTCCCCATAACCCACTCCCGAGACAGAGTTCAGTTCCAAGATTGCTGATGGGTAAATCCTGTTCTTGAGTCTGGCAGTGCGTGACTTTAGCGACCTGTACCTTTTTCCTGAGGGCAGCAGTGTAAAAACGTGGTGACAAGGATGTGTAATGTCTTTCACGATATCACAGGTCCTGCTGCGGCATCTGGAGTGGTAAATGTCCTCCAGAGGGGGCAGGGGGAGTCCAATGATACCCTGGGCAGTTTTTATCACCCTCTGGAGAGCTGCTCTGTCAGCTGCTGAACAGTTCCCAAACCAGGCAGTCATGCAGTAAGTCAGTATGCTTTCTACCGAACAGCAGTAGAAAGACTCCAGCAGTTTAGCAGACAGATGGGCCTTCGTCAGTGTTCTGAGGAAGTAAAGTCTCTGTTGCGCCTTTTTTTACAACTACAGCAGAGTTCACAGACCATTTAAGATCCTCACTGATGTTGATCCCCAGAAATTTAAAACTAGGCACCCTCTCCACCTCCTCGCCCCCTATCTCCAGTGGCCTGAGCTCTGCTCTATGTCGCCTGAAATCAGTGAAGATCTCCTTTGTCTTTTTAGTGTTCAGAGAGAGATTGTTGTGAGCACACCACTCAGAAAGTCTGTGCACCTCCTCTCTATAGGCGACCTCGTTCCCATTTGAGATGAGCCCCACCACGGTTGTATCGTCCGCAAATTTTATGATCCTATTTGCGGGGTGATGGGGCAAGCAGTCGTGTGTGTATAGGGCGTAGAGGAGCGGTCTGAGCACACAGCCCTGCGGTGCTCCTGTGCTGAGGGTCAGGGATGTCGAGGTGTAGGGTCCAAGTCTCACCGTCTGTGGGCGTTCACTGAGAAAGTCCAATATCCACCGACACAGTTGACTGCTGAGGCCAAGGTCTAGCATTTTTGTGATCAGCTTGCTGGGTATGATTGTATTAAAAGCTGAGCTGTAATCAACAAAAAGCATCCTGACATATGACCCCTTCTCCTCTAGGTGTTGTAGTGCAGCATGGAGGACAGTGTTTATGGCATCCTCTGTAGATCTATTAGCCCTATATGCATGCTGGTGTGGGTCGAGTGAGGGGGGGGGAGAGATAATTTAAGGTGACCTAGGACCAGCCTTTCAAAACACTTGGAGACTACAGATGTAAGAGCAACGGGCCTGTAGTCATTGAGGGAGTTGATGTTTGTCTGCTTGGGCACCGGGGATGATAGTGGTAACATTAGCTTGTTAGGTTAAATGTATAAAGCATTAAATTATCAAAAGCAAACAGTTCAGCAAAAATGCAGATAAGTAAAGAATGTTAAAGTAAACCTTAATTGTTGGAGGATGATATTGCAGATTGAAATCATTTTAAAGTGTGTGGAATATAAGACCGGCAGTAATTTCCTCAGCATAACAATCACGTCTAGTCATTGAATTATATGGATGCTGCCCCCCCCCCCCCCCCACTTATCTGGGACCATTCAATCCCACTCATTCATACCAACCAAGGTGCCCAGCTGAAATGGTCCCATTTGCCTGCATTTGACCAATTTCCCTCTAAACCTTTTCAGTACCTGTCCAGATTTATTTTAAGCATATACCCAACTCCACACCCTACCCCAATGTGAAAAGTTGCCCCTCAAATCCTTTTAAAACCTTTCCCCTCTCACTTTAAATCTATGCAGTGTAGTATTAGATTCCCCGACTCTTGGAAAAAGACTATGACCCCCTCGTGATTTTACAAAGGTCTACAAGGTCATCCCACAACCTTTTTCACTCCATGGGGAAAATTGTCCCAGCCTACCCAACTTCTCCTTATAACTCAAGCCCTCCAGTCCTGGTAACATCTCCATGAATGGTTTCTGCACAATTTCCAGCTCACTGGAATAAAACCATCTATTAAAACTTTATAATCGCTGTCTTGTTAGGGAAATGCTGTGTTCAGGAAGAGAATTTGCACAGTGTAAATTGAGGGAAATGATCTGGTGGTAACTACAGCTCAACACTGCTTAGATTTCAGTGTTAGCGGTAATATAAAATACAATGATTATCTCTAATAAACCCAGTGCAAGCGCCAGGATTGGCGATGAGAGTACGGGGGTAAGGTTGGGGGAGGATGGTGGTTAATTCTAGCCAATGGATTATGGTGGGTGGGTAATTTAATGCTACTTATAGACTTAAGAACATTATAAATATTTATTGAAAAAGTGTTTAAATATGCTGCTGTTCTTTCTCTTTTTAGGTGTGTTTAATGAATCAAAACCAAGGGAGTGCTGGCAGTCACTGGATTATTTTTTAACTGTGAAAAGACTTTCCATAAGGCAAAATGCTCATAAAGGAATACCACATCCCTCTTCCCATGAGCGTCGAGGAGTATCGTATTGCACAACTGTACATGATTCAGGTATGATCTACAATGGTCTGAGATTGTAGCAGACTTAGAGTTTGTCAATGCCACTGATCAGCTAATCATGCCATTCCCTGGTTGTTAAATATTGGCCATTTCTGGTCCGGGTTAGTGTGACACAGGCAATGTTTAGCATCTTATGTTTTGAAGGTAAGCTTGCCTCATCTCATAGAGCACAGATTTTTCAATGATTTTCTACGAAGGACTGTTGAGGTTTGATTTAATTGGTATGTGCATGTTCTAAATGTTATTTCTCTGATTGTAAGCCTCCTTATAAATAAGCTGGGTATTTGACCCAGAAATGTTCATTGTTGAATGATAAAGCTGAAGATTTGTTAGAATAATCCTGAAATATCTTGTTAACTTGTGAATATGTTAGGCCACTCGAGATCGCTCTTGCCAACTAAACGATCAACATTTGCATCGGGCTAAATGTAAGCTACCATACCTATCAACAAGAACAACAGCATCTTAATGCAGCATCTTTCACATTGCAAAATGTTCCCATAGATTTCACAGCAAGTTATTGAATAAAAAATGACACAAAGTCACAAGATATATTTAATCAGGTGATCAAAAACTTAACAAAAATAGTTTTAATGATCTCCTCTTGGGAGAAAGTTAGACAAACAATGAAGTGTAGGATGTGCATTCTAGAGTGTAAACACCAGGGATAGACAATAAGTGCAGGAGTAGGCCGTTCGGCCCTTCGAGCCAGGGATTAATAATAATAATACACTTTATTACGGACTCAAGGTCCAGACAAGGGGCAACATTACATTAAAAATGCATTGCATATCAAATATAAATATATATAAAATCTTGGTATATCACTTATAAAAACATCATCATTTATATATATTTTTAAACACAATACAAGTTAAAAATCCAGATTAAAAGATGATCAATGTCCTACAACGAGACAAAGATACCAGTGTCTCCACAACTGGGAGTCGTAGCGTGTAGTGCTAACCCTTATGTTTGTCAAGGCCACAATAAGCACAATTTTAGAGTCATTTATCCTGCAAATGAATTTATACATGTGGTGTCTTAGGATAGCTTCTAAAGTACTAACTCCTGCAGCCACAAACATATTACTGGCACTACACCACCTGGGTTGCCTCAGCAGTGTTCTCATGGCATCGTTATATGCCACCTTTAGTCTCTGCATACTTGTCTTTAAATAGGTCGACCACAGGTGCGCAGTGTAGAGGGGTGTGCAGTATGCTCTAAATAGCGACATCTTCACCACATCTGCACACGCACCAAATTTACGCAAGAGGATATTTGCCTGTACGTACAGCATGCGTCGTTGCCTATAAATATCCTCATCATCTGTCATTTGTTCTATAATAATATGCCCTAGATATTTTATCTTATTACAGACACTAAGATTGTTGTCAGACAATTTAAAATCAGGATATTTTAGGCATTTATCCTCTTTGGTTCTACAGATCATAACATCACTCTTACTAGCATTATATTTAATGTCATGTTCCACACCATACACAGAACATATAGTAAGGAGCTGCTGGAGACCAGCGCTAGATGGACTAAAGACCACAAGATCATCTGCATACACAATATGGTTCACAAAAATATTACCAATCACGCACCCAGTGTTACAGGCTTTCAATTGTTTAGACAGATCATCAATATATAGATTAAAAAGGACTGGGGACAAAATTCCCCCTTGTCTAACACCATTGCTAACCCCAAATGGGGCTGAGACCCTATTGCCCTATTTTATTTGCATAGTCTGGTGGGCATACCAGTAGGCCAGAATTCTCACAATGTATTCAGGCACCCCTCTTTGACTCATTTTACCAAACAGCTTTCTGTGATTAACTCGGTCAAAGGCTTTGGAAGCATCAATAAAGCACATAAGGATTGAAGAGTTTTTGCCTCTATATTTGTTTACAATCTCCTTTAGGGTATATATGCATGTCAGTACCATGTTTAGCTTTAAAGCCAAACTGGTTATCTGTGGAGTTAACAAACTCATTTATTCTATCCAGCAGAACTCTTTCTAAAACTTTTGACAATCTGCTGGCTAAAGCTATGGGCCTGTAATTATTTAGGCTGCCTACTTTACCAGCTTTGTCCTTAATGACCGGCACTAACAGAACAGACAACATTGAGTCTGGTAACAAGCCATGAATCATAAAGCCAGTAAAACAAATAGCAAGGAGAGGAACTATATGATGTTCAGCAGAGATATGATCCAAGCCACTTGCTTTGTTGTTGGACAGCTTGTTCATGGCATGATACACCTCATGTGACATAATCGCCATCGAGTCATTATTCTCAATATTGGCCACCCTATACAAGTCACCTTGGACACAGTTGAATAAAGTGCTATAATGTTGTCGCCATAACTCCGCGATATTAGCTGTTCTGGAGATTCCATCTACAGTACATGGTAGAGATGTTTTGCAACTGCTAAGAGCTCTCACTTCCTTCCAAAAATCTGTAGCATTGTTAGTTAGCAGCTTCTTAGCCATGGAATCAGCCCTCATAGCTTGCTCATTTTTACAGAAGAAGCGAACAGCATACTTATACCTTGCATTAGTGAGCTTCTTGTGCTCAAACACAGGCCCCTGTCTGGGTCTACCTGCCATAGCCCATGATTTGGTGGCTTCACGGGCTTCAGCATGATACTCAGCTACATACTTATTCCAGCCAGGTCTGATGTTATGTTTCTTATTTTTATGCTTGCAGTAGGGCTTACTGCCTACATATAAGGCGCTTACATATCATTATACGTGGAGCAGATATCTCTCCTATGCTTCATATCTTTACAATTAACATTACTACATACTATTGCATCTTTAGGTAGATGAATATTGCTTAAGGATTTATCTGTATGGGCATAATAGGCTAGGATGTCTTCCTTTGTAAGCGCTGACCAGTCCAGTTTTTCTGTATTAAAGCTATTTCTATCTCTGGATACCACAGGTGTGTGTTCAACATTTATTGTCATAGCCACAGGTATATGATCAGTCATTGCTGCCCCGTACAGAATGCTCATACACCCCAATGAGGCATGTGCATCAGCTGTACTAATACAGTGGTCCAGCCATGATGTGGTGTGCCAAGCCTCACTAATATAAATATAGCTATCTGTAGGTAAAAGCACTTTGCTTGACAATATTAAATTATTATCTTGACAGAATTGAGCCATATGATTGGCAAATAATGAGTTCCTATCTGAGATATCTGCATTCATATCCCCAATGACATATACACTACAATAATTATTGTTTTGAATGAAAGAATAGATGAAAGCAAGTCTATTTAAATATTCATCCTCATTCTGATGGCATTCATAGGGTGTATATACATTCAGGATAACAAATCCCTTGTCGTTGTGAGTAAAGTGTATGGCAATACACCAATCAACATCAAGCCGAATCACATTTACTGATGAGTCAAGCTACTTGTTCCATAGAATAGCCACACCACCTGGTATCCTACCTCTGATTATTCCCATGCCAAGGTCAGTTGTAGACTTTCCAGCCCCATGAAAGTTGTCATTGAGAGAATTGAGTTTGTCCAAGTCTTGCTTCGCTAAGAATGTCTCTTGCATACATAGTATGTCACAGTTCTCCAGGAGGTTGTCAACAACTGAGCAGCGAGCTTTATCCCCTGCGCTCTGGCCCAAACGCAGACCACGATTATAAACTTGAAGATATTTTGAGGGCTGTCGTATTTATTACTGAATTTATCATTACAACGTACACTGTTTACTCTGTGAGCTTCATGAAGCAAGGAGTTGCATTGCTCTCTGGTGTATATGACCATTCACTGTGGACTGGAATGCATGAGGGACATGGGGAGATCTATGGTAATTATTTTACACTGAAGGCAAGCACGTAGGTGACAAATGTTCTGCTAGTTAAGACACATGTAGTGGTGAAATGACCTGCAGTCTAAAGGGGATTGAACAATGGAGGCCTGCCAGGATTGGAATAACCAAGCCTCGAGGTAAGAAGGGCATGGATAAGGGTTTTAAGCAATAGATGAGTGAGCCAGGGATTAAGGCAGGCAACATTGTATAATCGACATTGAAGAATCAGGCCCTTCGGTCAACTATATCCATGCTAACCACCAAGAACCCATCGATACTAATGCCATTTGCTAGCATTTGGTTCATGTTGTGTCAATTTAACTGCTTATCCAGATATTTCGTAAATGTGAGAGCCTATGGCTCCGCCAGCCTCTTGTACAGCGTGAGACAAGGTAGTATTTCTCCATTATGAGGTTGGAAAATCAACTCGGCCCTTATGTGATACCATGCTTTCAAACAATCTGGTTTGGTTCGAGGACAGCACAATGTACAACTTGTTGAGCTTCTGCCTCACAACTGTAGGGACAAGAGTTAACCCTGACCTTCAGTGTCATGTGTGGACTTTGCATGTTCTCCCTGTGACTGTGTTGATGGGCTCATTTGCATCTGTCCCTAGTTGATTCTGGGGAATTGATGGAAGTACAGGGTAAATAAAATGGGAATAAATGGAGATTTGATGGTCAACTACAGAGACCATGCCCAGCAGCTGATGGTCAACTATAGAGACCATGCCCAGAATGTCCAGCAAATCTATTAGTGGATGTTAAATTTATGTTGGTCTCCTAACAATACAAAATCAGTGGGTTTAGTAAATTAGATATATTATCAAAATCAATCAAAATCGTACAATATAAATTATTTTTAGCTTGCCTGCATTTGGATGATATATCACATAATATGCTGAATTCATTTTATTTTATTATTTTGAAATGAAATTGAATATTAATACCATCCTTAATATTTAGTGTGCTCGTTATAGCTTGTGCATGTTTGAATTTCTTTTGCTTAAAATTCTTTGAATCGGGATACAGGACATCTTGTTTTTGGCATTTGTGCACTATTGAACTTTCCCATTTCTACAATTTCATGGAACATTATTAATATATGAGTGGCTTAGTCATTTTGTTAAGTGTCAAGTATGAATATACCATATGGCCTTCTCAGATGATGCCTAGCTATGCAATTACACTACAGTATTGAATATTATTGCAGTACATGGGCGTAAGATGGGGTGATAGTTTAAGCCTTTAATGCAAGGATATTCTGATTTTAATCGTGAAAAATGCTGAAGAAAGGCCAGTTATAGGGTGGTTACGATATTGTGTGAAGTCGGCTGTGATCAGCACCAATTTTAAGACTTGTCAAGAGTTAATAATGTTTAATTGTCACATGTACTGTAATGGAACCGTGAAATTCCTTCTTGCAACAGTCCTAGTGGGAAGGAGATATAAATAAGTGGAAGGGCAGACATGAGGGGGTCAGAGGAAGTGAAAATGATGCTATTGAGATGGGATGAACAAAAGCTTATAGATTGAGCTTGAGTAGGCTATTTGACGTAATATACTCATTAATTCTCAATTGAAATAGTATTTTCTCGCTCCCAAAAAGGCAGAAAATATTGTTTCAAAAGAGGAGCGTCATATTCCTATATGGAATTGGTAAGGATGGAAAAATTAGGGAACCCTGGATGTCAAGGGGTCTTGAGGGTTTGATGAAGAAAAATAAGAAGCAAGAGGTGACAAGAAAATGGGAGAGATGCTTGAGGAATATAGAGAGCGTGGGAAAGTAATTAAAAAGTAAATTAGGAGTGCATGGAATTGGCATGAAAATTGACTGGCAGCAAGATTAAGGAGAATTCCAAGATTGTTTCTAGATTATCAGAAGCAAGAGGATAATGAGGGAAAGAATACATCCCTGTAGAGACTAAAGAGGTGATGATTGTGTGGAGCTGGGACATGCGGATGTGAATATTTCTCACCTGCATTCCCAAGTAGAAGGACATGGGAGATGGAGTGATGGGGGAGAGGGGATGGTGATACTCTATCACATGTGAGCATCAGACGAGAAGGAATTAGATATCTTGGAGCAGATAAAGGTGGATAAATCCCAAGGCATAATGGAGTTGCCAAGGCAGGGAAGGCTGCCAACCTCATGGTTGGGATAGACATTATGGGCTGAAGGGCCTGTCCCTGTGCTGTACAAATCTGTGATGCTAATGAAAGTAATTTGATAATTTTGTATAAATTTCTTTTTTAAATGTAACATTGTCCTTAAAATCTCTATGGCAACTTTAAAGTGATGGAAAATTGCAGAAGCCATAAAATATTTTGCAGAATCTCCTTAGTTTTAATTAAATATCCTTTAATTTGAGCACAAAGAAGTATTTAATTGTGTAAATTAAACCCTGCAGTTTTTAAATAGTGTCAATTGTAATTGAAAAAGGGGTAATCCAAAATAAGACGAGTCTCACTTATGTTTACATCATAAAGTTAACATAAATCCACTTCAATGTTGAACAACAATTACATAGAACTCTGCCAATGAAACCCTAGTTGAAAATCAGCCGAATGGTTGTTAACTTCAGGTCGAGCTGAATTGGATAATGAGCCTGAGCTTCTACTGCATGGTGATACGGATAGGTGAGAGCAAGATTTTCACAGCCAACTCATGTCTGGCCTGCTGCTTCTGTTCCATGAATTATTCACTCACATATAGATTTCTCCATTTTGCTCTACTGTCAATGCGTTGTACTTGATTGCAAAGCAGTGCCTGTATGATGTAGGTCGGAGAGTAGTGAAACATGGTTCAAGTTCTGACTGAGGGTATGTCTGCACCTATTAGCACAAATGGAGCTGACTCCACACTGGACCTGTGACCATCTGTGACATAGATGTGCTGACCCAATTGACTGTAGCTACTCCAACTAACTATAAATTTGTTGTCCTCGCTCCCAAAACAACCTCAATCATAATTTAAATAAATTTCATTTTATGTTGGGGTTTTGATCATTCTCATTGTGAGCGATCTCTAAACTCTAAACTAAGCTCCAAGCTTCAATGTCCAATTTAGATAGATAACCTGAAGTTAACAACAATTAGAATTTAAAAAGAATTACTTGGACAATGTAGGATTATCTGTACCTGACAAAAGGCACTTACAACAGCAATATTAAACATCATTCTTTGTCGGCTTTATAGCTCAAAAACAAGATTAAATAAATCTGTCAAAAACTTTTCATTGGTTTCTGCAACTATCCATAAACTTGTACTTAAATATGCAGACTTGCACTTAGAGTTGACGGTTATAAAATACTACCTGCCTGGCAGTTTGTTGTGATCACCTGGGTTAAATGGCTGGGAGCTCCATCTCCATCCCATGGGGCAAGAGCTGCATGAGCATTGACCACTCCATCTCCATCCCACGGAACCAAATCCTGTGATTTTGGATGCATTTGAGTTTCCAAAATGTCTCTTATCCCATTGGTCGTTTGATGGTTATTATGATATCTTTGTCCACTGTGTAATTTCTATCCATTAATTTGATATGCCAGGTTTATTTTAATGGGAATCCAAACAGCGGATAGCTGGGCTGAGTTTTGAAATCAAATCCCATTGATTCTGCACTTATGTGCAGTTTCCTGTTGATATTTGCTGATTGAAACCTATTGATCTAATCACCAGAACTGGTCTCAATCTCCACACAATGTTACTTGTAAGTGCTGCGGAACGATGTAAAGAAGATTGAAGTGAGGAGGTGTAGTATGTGAGTGCTGCTTGCAAGACCAGCGTGACCACTCGGCCCAAATTCCCCTCATGGAAGTGTTGACAGCACAGCATAGAGTTGTTATGGAGAGGATGCTTCCACTAGTGGGAGAGTCTAGGGCCAGAGGTCACAGCCTCAGAATTAAAGGATGTTCCTTAAGGAAGGAGATTAGGAGGAATTTCTGTAGTCAGAGGGTGGTGAACTTGTGGAATTCATTGCCACAGATGGCTGTGGAGGCCAAGTCGATGGATATTTTTACGGCAGAGATAGATAGATTCTTCATTAATATGGGTGAGAGCTGTTATGGGGACAAGGCCCGCTTACCCAGGCAGCATTCTGGTAACCCTCCTCTGCATCCTCTCCAAAGCCTCTACATCCTTCCTGTAACGGTCGACTGGAACTGCACGCACAACTCCAGATGTAGCCCAATCCAAATTCTATATCAATCGGCTAATTTCATACTCTTTTTACAGCTGCTTTTTTGAGTTTGGTATTGATCTAATAAACAGTTAAATTGTGATGCTGGAATGTAAATGTCTCTGGAGAAAAGATGTGATCTAGGTGAAGGTTGGCAAGAACAGGAATGATAGATGAACAAACGGTTCTGGCAAGAATGGATAGAACATTTTAAAGATGCAGACATTTCTAACGGCATCATGTACCTGAAGTTGATGGTTGAGATACCCCATTGTTCATTTCACAGGATGAGCCACATGGAAACATCCATTTTTCATTGTCAACATTTTCTGGTGCAATAACACAATTTAAATAGTACCTTATGTAACCTGAATAACCTGCTCATGTGACATACTTTTTGGTAAAGAGCTTACGTGGGACTTTGTAAGTGATTGTGCTACAGAGCGTGAATGAGCTTAACTTGTAATAACATTTGTCGTTCAGACTTTGAATTTAACAAGCAGCAGAGCGGATTTTGTTAAGGTACAACCGTGTCGTTGCCTTCTTACATTCATTCTAAATAATCCAATATTACTCCACGACCGATACGATCAGCTTCTGCAGGGGGTTGGTGTTGCAACAGGGAACTAATTCTATTTCATGTCTTCAATAGGATGTCTTGGACATCATTGGTGAATTCTGATAGCTATTTATTTGTTATCTGTGGCCATCTCGATGGAACTATGAATGTCTTGAATACAAGACAAACTGCTATGGGAACTCAGTGGGTCAGGTAGCATCTGCAGAGGGAAATGGACAGACATCATTGTGTTTAATCTCTAATCATAAATGTTTAAGAGTATAAGATTAATTAGAGTAGTTACTTAATTAGCTGGCTTGGATTTGTTTAACTGTTTTTCAAGTCAATAATGTTACCAATGTGAATAGTTAATTTAAACCAATGTGAATAGTTAATTTAATCTAGCTGCTGACCCAGTGTCATTGCTAATCAATTAACTCCAAAGAAAAAAAGGTGTTCACAAAGGCTCCTGGCCTGTACTTGTGGTAGATTTGTCTAAGAACAAGCAAAACAAAGTTTTTCACTGAATCTCAGTACTCGACACAATAATAAACCAATATCAATACTGTGGCGGTCCCTGGGGGTTTGGCCACTCCTTGGGTCATCCCCCTCGGCTCTTGAGGGACAGGGACAATTATCTGCCCACGGGCATTCTGTGTGTTTGCCATGATTCATTAAATGACTTCTGAACCTGCCTGGCATCTGGCCTTTTCCTGAACTCATCCAGGCCACGACAATACCAATACCAAATTGGACTAGAAAGAATGGTAGCAAGCCAAAAAATCACCTGTCCATGTTCTGCAGAGATGCTGAGTTACTCCAGCGCTCTGTGACAGTCACCTATCCATGTTCTCCACAGATGCTGCCTGGCCCGCTGAGTTACTCCAGCACTCTTTGACGGTCACCTATCCATGTTCTCCACATTTGCTGCCTGACCCGCTGAGTTACTCCAGCATTTTGTGTTTTTTGTAAACCAGCATCTGCAGTTCCATGTTTCTACCAATGGAAGCTGGTGTGCATGGAAGGACCTGTGTGCGTGGCATGGATGAATTGGGCTGAAGGACCTGTTTGCATGCTCTATGTATATCAGAGCCATTGAGCTTGCCGGGGTCAAGGCACGTCATCTTTAAACGTAGAGACGGCTGTTAAAACATGTTTGGTGCGGTTAAAAATATCTTCACGGTTTCAAGGTCATTTTATTGTCACATGTACCAGTTAACGTCCAGTACAATTATAGCCATACAAAGTGTAAAGCAACAAGACACATAACCACATAGAAGTTCACATAAACATCCATCACAGAGGATTCCACATTCCTCACTGTGGTGGAAACCAATAAAGTTCAATCTACTACCTCTTGTTCTCCTGCGGTCGGGGCAGTCAAACCATCCGCAGTCGGGGCGGTCGAAGCCCTCGCAGCCGACGATTGAAACTCTCTCCGTGGCGTGAATCTCCCGAATTGGCCACTTCTTACCAGAGAACGCGGGCTTCACGGTGTTAAAGTTCACAGGCCCCGCGGATGGAACTTCGATCCCCGGCAAAGAGATCGCAAGATCCGCAATGTTAAAGTCCCACAAACTCCTACGGCTTGGAGCGCCTGTCGGTCTCCAGGAAAGGCTGCCAACTCCACAATGTTAAGCCGCAGTATGGACAGAGATACGATACGGAAAAATTGCATCTCCGTGGAGGTAAGAGATTGAAATAAAGTTTCCGTAACCCCCTCCCCACCCCCCACATAAGACAAACTAAAAAAACTTTTTAACACATGCTAAAAATAACAAAAAAGAAGAAAGGACAGACAGACAGTTGGCGAGGCAGTCACTGCTGGTGGCGCCACCTGGTGTAGACCTTAAAAATGCTGTTTTATAGAATCCAGCTCAGAGATCAAAACAAACCTCTGGGAAGAACAGTGTAGGATACAGCAATGTAATGTAAATGAAAGTACTGTAGTCATGTTTAGTATTTTGTTGCATATCCTTTGCATGCAATGACTGCTTGAAGTCTTCCTTAATTATGGCCTGATAACGCCGAAAAAACTAATACTCAAATTTTGGAAACATACATCTGTCCCAACTCTTAAAATGTGGATTATAAACATGTCTGAGATGCTACATCTTGAAAATATTAGACTTGTCTTAGCAGAAAAACCAAGCATTTTTCAAAGACATGGACACCATTCATTGATTTATTACAAGGATAGTGTGGTACAACACAATTTTGGAGATAACTCTAATTACGGGCTGGGTGAGGTGGGTGAGGTGGGTGGGGAGGGATGCCAGGCAGATATATCATCACTTTTTTTTCCTTTTTTGCCTTTTTATTTCTCTATTCCTTCCTTATTTTTACTTACTCACTCTTTGGCTACACCACTTTGGTAGTCTAGGGGTTCTATCCTTGCACATTCCACTTTTTCTCTCTCTTGCTTTTTCTCTCTTAACTATAGATAAAAGTCAAAATTGAAGCTGTACAATAACTGTATTATGTCATATGCCGCTGGTTATATTTTTGTACACTTGCTTCGAATAAATTAAAAAAAAAAGACATTTAAAAAAAAAACCCCAAAAAACTCCTTTGTCGCTTTAGCAGTATGTTTGGCATCATTGTCTTGCTGTAGAATGTACCGCCGGCCAATGAGTTTTGAAGCATTTGTTTGAACTCGAGCAGATAGGATGTGTCTGTGCACTTCAGAATTCATTATGCTACTATTATCATCAATGAAGATAAGTGAGCCAGTACCTTCAGCAGCCATACATGCCCAGGCCATAACACCCCCACCACCGTGTTTCACAGATGAGGTGGTATGCTTTGGATCTTGTGCAGTTCCTTCTCTCCTCCATACTTTGCTCTTGCCATCACTCTGATATGTTAATCTTTGTCTCATCTGTCCACAACTCTTTTCCAGAACTGTGGTTGCTTTTAAGTACTTCTTGGCAAACTGTAACCTGGCCACCCTATTTTTGCAGCTAACCAGTGGTTTACATCTTGCAGTGTAGCGTCTGTATTTCTGTTCATGAAGTCTTCTGCAGACAGTGGTCATTGACAAATCCACACCTGACTCCTGAAGAGTGTTTCTGATCTGTCAGATTTGGGGATTTTTCTTTATTCTAGAGAGAATTCTTCTGTCATCAACTGTGGAGGTCTTCCTTGGCCTGCCAGTCCCTTTGCGGTTAGTAAGCTCACCAGTGCTCTATTTCTCCTTAATGATGTTCCAAACAGTTGATTTTGGTAAGCCTAAGGTTTGGCTGATGTCGCTAACAGTTTTATTCTTGTTTCTCAGTCTCATAATGGTTTCTTTGACTTTCATTGGCACAACTTTGGTCCTCATGTTGATAAACAGCAATAAAAGTTTCCAAATGTGATGGAAAGGCTGGAGGGAAAGATTAGGTGCAGAGAGCTCTCTTATACCTGCATTAAGGAGGCAATTATACACACCTGAGCAATTACAAACACCTGTGAAGCCATGTGTCCAAAACATTATGGTGCCCTGAAATGGGGGGACTATGTATAAACACTGCTGTAATTTCTACATGGTGAAACCAAAATGTATAAAAATGGCCTTTAATAAAATTTGACAATCTGCACTTTAACCACATGTGATTTTTTTATGTTACAAATCTCAAATTGTGGAGTACAGAGGCAAATAAATAAATGATGGGTCTTTGTCCCAAACATTATGCAGGGCACTGTGGGTAAAAATACATCTTGTGGACATTGCTAGGTATTCCTGTCAGTGAGTTAATTTATGAATTGTGTGTCACCACAGTTACAACATAGGAACAATGCAGCGAGTAACAAGCTCCTCTCTACAGTAGTTAACAATAACCAGATGAGTTATTTGTTGATGTTGATCGAGGAATAAATATCCACCAGGACACTTGACCAAACTGCCCTGGTCTTCTAATTAATATCATCCACCTGAGAGGGGTGACTGGGATTTACAGTACAGAAAATGCGGCAAGTCCTCAGCACTTCAGGCAGCATCTACGGAGAGAGAAACACGGGGAAGAAAGGTTTCAGATCAGTGACCTGCTGTCAGAATTGGAAATGTTAAAAATGAAATAAGTTTTAGATGCAAAGAAAGATGGAGGAGGAGTGATGAGAACAGAAGGAAAGGTCTGGAATGGGGTGGAGGGCAAGATGGGGTGGCCAGCATTAGTGATGGTGGTGTGGAAAGTGTGGTTAAGGCATGTCTGAAGTTGTGTCTCTAATCCAGAAGATGGGAGACTGACATAAATGAGTTTGGAATTGTCAAAATCACAAAATTGTACAGGGTAGAAACAGGCTATTCGGCCCAACTCATCCACACTGACTAGTGGGCACCCTTCCACATTCATCCTATCTCCTAGGACCTGGTCCATGTATAACTCATTTAAATGCTCCTTTAAGCTCTCAGCAACACAACTTCCGCCATTCTCTCAGGCAGTGCATTCCAAGTATTCTCAGATCCCTTCTAAATCTGAACTTCCTTACCCTAACTCTGGGTCCTCTCATTTTCTCCACCTGTGAAATGGGAAAGGTTTACTGGTTTACCCTGTGTATACCCCTCATTATTGTATGTACCTTGATCATGTCCCTCTTAACCCTCTCCACAGGGAGAACAGACCTTGCTTCTCCAGTCTCCTCCTCTGCACCTCTCCTGCACTATCACATCAATTCCCAAGGTTTTGTCTGGGTTAAACTCCATCTGCCATTTTTCAGCCCATTTCACCAATACATCAATATCACTCTGGCAAAGGCCAACCTCCCAAATTTTCAATAACTTTGCCAATCTTTTTACATCATTGCCTCTCACATTTGCATCATAGTCATTCACAAAATAAATTGAGATACAAGACTGGTATAGCTACTCGTTGGAAATTGTTGAATTTATTGTCAAGTGCGGAGGACTATAATGTGCCACATCGGTGCTCTGCTTCTTTAGAACAGTATGGTGTGGCATGGAGAATTAGTGGTTCATAGTCGCACACGGGGGCAGTCACCCAGCCTGGATCAGCTTTCCCAAGTGCACAAGAGCGTGTATGCCACAGTGTATTCAAATTCTTTGTTCACATGAAATAGTGTGTGGTAACGATAGATAAGCCAATTAATCAACGACAAATGCAAAACAGCAGAATGGTGCAATTTGAGAGAGTAAAATAATTACAATTGTGCAATCGTGGAATGTGGATGAGGTAGAGTTGAGCAAGAGTACATGGCAGCATCGCTGCAGGGAATGCTTGAGTCTGGCATCTGCAGTCGATTGCTTTTGGCCTCAATTTAACGTTTCAGCTAGAGGACAGATTATGTAGCAGATTGTTAAACTGCAGGATGCTCATTAACAAATTGGGGAACCAGCATTTATAATTTTTATAATGGAGACATTTGGAAATTGTTTTTTTGGAAAGAAAAATGTTCACATTTAAATTTGAAGATTGAGCATGGACTGGGTTATGTGTCCGTGGATGCATTCATCAAAGATTCAGCACCGGCTGGACCTGCTAAAATGTCTCCCCTTCTGTGCTTTAGAATTCTCTATTATTATTTTGCTTGTTAGAGACTCCAAATAATAATGATCTTACCTTCCCTAGCAGCCATGTTCTGCCGCTTACTGGTGTTATCAACATGACCAGCCAGTGCCCTTAGGGAATAATACTTCTGTTTACCAGCTATTTCAGGATGTGTCTCCAATGCTGCTATTTATTCTGCTCTGTGTTGCTGTTATCACAAAGCATCCAATGATAGTCCAAACTGACAGCAGTTGTCAGATTTGCTTGTTGGCAAAAATAATGTCATTATATTCCATTGACATGCTGGGGCAGTTTTCATAAAAGATTTGATTATGAGTTGCTGAAATTAATCCAGCTTGTTTCCTTCGTTTCTGCCAGATATTCCCATTTACCATTTTGTATTGGTCTATTATTATCACCTGCTGTGAAATAAGGTGGCAAGTATTGTTTAGCACCAGGCAAATCAGACCAGGAGTACATCAGATCATCCAAAACAGATCCAAATCATTCATGTAAATCACACTATTATCAGATCTTGAACCGACCTCTTTTACACGAAGGTAGACAAAAATGGTGGAGAAACACAGCGGGTGAGGCAGCATCTATGAGGCGAAGGAAAAAGTCGACGTTTCGGGTCGAGACTTCAGACTGATGTGAGGGTGGGTGAGTGGAGGGAGGGGGGGGGCAGGAAGAAGAAAGGAAGAGGCGGAGACAATGGGCTGAGGGAGAGCTGGGAAAGAAGGAGAAAGCAGGGACTACCTGAAATTGGAGAAGTCATTGTTCATACTGCTGGGGTGTAACTACCCAAGCAAAATATGAGGGGCTGCTCTTCCAGTTTACGGTGGGCCTCACTCTGGCCATGGAGGAAGCCCAGGACAGAAAGGTCGGATTCGGAATGGGAGGGAGAGTTGAATGCTGAGCCTTCCGTCTCACTCTAGTATCTTTGCTTTGGTCAGGGCATCTTCATATTGCTATTATTTTACCAAATACCACACAAATCGTCTTTTTTTTTGTTCCCTCCTCTCGCCCTCTAGTGTAAAACCCTACATCGTCCCCTTTCTCTCTCTCTCTCTCTCTCTCGCTCGCTACTTTATCTTTCTCTGTTTCATTTCAGTCTCTCCGTCTCCCCACCTCTCCCTGACCCACTCGCCCTCTCCTCTCTCATGGTCTTGCGTTCTGACACGCTTGTCCTCGCAGTTCTCACCCTCGCCTCCCCGATCTCTCTCTCTACCCTCTCACTTGCTGTCTCTCGTCCTGACCCCGTCCTTTCCCGCGCTCTTCCCCCCTTTTCCTCCCACTCTTTCCTTCCGTGACCTCTCTCCACTCCTCTCTGTCTCGCAGTGTCCACCTTCGCCTCTTCCTATTGTCCTTTCTTCCCTCCCTCTCCCTTCTCTCCTCTCCCTCCCCTTCTCTCTCCTTCCCCGCCCTCTCCTCCCCCTCAGGATTATTTGTTGTATGTGACGGCTGGTAGGGTGGAAGGTGCAGACAAGGGGGACTCTGCCCTTGTTACGAGTGGGGAGATGGGGAGTGAGAGCAGAGTTCCAGGGTATAGAAGAGACCCTGGTGAGAGTCTCATCTATAGTAGAAGAGGGGAACCCGCGCTTCCTGAAGAATGCGGACATTTCCGATGCCCTGGTGTGGAACACCTCATCCAGGGTGCAGATGCAGCGTAGACGGAGGAATTGGGAGTAGGGGATGGAGTCCTTACAAGAAGCAGGGTGGGAAGAAGTGTAGTCTAGATAGCCATGGGAGTCAGTGGGTTTATAGTGGATGTCGGTCAGGAGTCTATCACCTGGGATGGAGATAGTGAGGTCTAGAAACGGTAGGGAAATGTCGGAAATGGTCCAGGTGTATTTGAGTGCCGGATGGAAGTTAGTGGTGAAATGGATGAAGTCAGTGAGTTCTGTATGGGTGCAGGAGGTAGCACCAGTGCAGTCATCGATGTAGTGGAGGTAGAGTTCGGGGATAGGGCCACGGTACGTCTCGAACAAAGATTGTTCGACGTACCCTACAAAGAGACAGGCATAGCTAGGGCCAGAAGTGATGGTCACTGATAGTGTTAGACATACATGATCTTTTACATGAAATAGCAATGTTACAACATTTTGATATTTTCAAAATCAAGTCTGCCATTTATCCCATCAGATAAAGCATAAAAAGAAGTTTAATTAGATACCTAATTCACTTTCATATCTTCAGTATTAAAAAAGTTATGGCCATTTTTATACTCAGAAATTAGCATCTTGTTCCCTATTGCTTTTCCATTGACTCAACACAAAAGCTGTGATCGAGGACAGTCAAAAGCCCATAACTTTCTTAAAAATTAAGAGAACTGAATGACATTTTCAGTTATTATAGATTGAAGCATTCTGAAACAAATATGAAACATCTTACTTGGATGACCTGAAATTAAAGCATATAATTAGTTAGTTACCTAATTGTAGCTAATTACAAAATTGACCGTTGTGAAGGAAATAGTAATACACACCCAGACTGCCTTGAAAATTCAAAAATGTGATAGTCTCAAGATCCGAACTTTAATAGTTTTGTTGTTATATTCTGTAAGTCCGTAACAGATAGGTAAATAAATTACAATTTCTAGCAATAGACCAAGTCTTTATGGAGAAGATCAGTTGCTAGTTGGTACATTGGCATCTCATAATCAGTAGCATCATCATACTCCTCAGATTGTAACTCCTTGTACACCTTGTTTTTCCTCAACTTTTCAATTTTGGCATTGTAAACATTGTACAAGTTTTTGCTCTTCAAACCACGCATGACATTCCTTCCTGCCCACTACTTTCCCATTAAGAAAGTCCTGTAGATCATCACATTTGGAGTAGTCCAAATTTGGATAATCTCTGCGAATGCTGCGAAATCAGTCTCTTTTTGGGCATTTGGATTGACAATTTTGCGTTTCTTCTTCGGAGACATCTGTTTAAAATGTAAAGAGAAAAAACACTGAACAGTGTTAAACACTAAAACAAATAGTAAATACCCAACAAAAAATTCATATTCATCTGTACCTGCATGCTTACTTTCATAGACTGATGTACAAGGACCCCCCAGATCCCGTTGTAATTCCCCTTTTCCCAACGACGCCATTTAGATAATCTGCCTGTTTTTGCTACCAAAGTGGATAACCTCACATTTATCAGCATTAAACTTAATCTGCCATGCATCTGCCCACTCCCACAACCTGTCCAAGTCACCCTGCATTCTCATAGCATCCTCCTCACAGTTCACACTGCCACCTAGCTTTGTGTCATCTGCAAATTTGCTAATGTTACTTTGAATCCCCTCATCCAAATCATTGATGTATATTGTAAATAGCTGCGGTCCCTGCGCCGAGCCTTGCGGTACCCCACTAGTCACTGCCTGCCATTCTGAAAGGGACCCGTTAATCTCTACTCTTTGTTTCCTGTCTGCCAACCACTTCTCTATCCATGTCAACACTCTATCCCCAATACCATGTGCCCTAATTTTGCCCACTAATCTCCTATGTGGGACCTTATCAAATGCTTTCTGAAAGTCCGGGTACACTACATCCACTGGCTCTCCCTTGTCCATTTTCCTCGTTACATCTTCAAAAAATTCCAGAAGATTAGTCAAGCATAATCTCCCCTTCGTAAATCCATGCTGACTCGGGCCGATCCTGTTACTGCTATCCAAATGTGCTGCTATCTCATCTTTTATAATTGACTCCAACATCTTCCCCACCACTGATGTCAGGCTAACTGGTCTATAATTCCCTGTTTTCTCTCTCCCCCCCTTTCTTAAAAAGTGGGATAACATTAGCTACCCTCCATCCAATGGATGTATAAGTCAGGCAGCATCTGTGCAGGGTGAAATAGTTAATGTTCCAATTCGATGACTTGATCTTTCATTCTAACTGGGAAAAGTTAGAGATAAACCAGTCTTAAGATGAAAGATAAGAAACAAAAAGTGGTGGGTAACAAAATGCAGGTAAGGTGAATGGCTGAGTGAAGCAGACTGGTAATGGAACTATAAACAGTGAACCAGATTATTGGAAGGAGTTGTAAGCGAGCAGAACTTTAATTAGTTCACTAAATGAATAAGCATTTTAACTTCACATTTTCTGCAAACTCAATTTTCTGAAATTGCTGAGTTTTGTTTTGTTAGAATAGTTGGTCTTAGAGTCACACAGCACGGAAACAGGCTGATTGGTCGCATTCATCATGCTAGATGCCCATCTAAGATGGTGCGACTTGCCTGCATTTGACCCCGTGAAGAACCTGTGTAAGGATACCGAGGGACACAGGTTAGCGAGATGGAATTTAACCCAGACAAGTGTATTTTAGGAGTTTCAATACTGGAAAGACATAGAGAGGAAATGAGATGGACCTAAAGATCATTGATATATAGAGAGACCTTGGAGTGGAAGTCCAGAGCTGGCCTGTACTCCAGGGCTGGCCTGTACTCCAGAGCTAGCCTGTACTCCAGGGCTAGCCTGTACTCCAGGGCTAGCCTGTACTCCAGGGCTAGTCTGTACTCCAGGGCTAGCCTGTACTCCAGGGCTAGCCTGTACTCCAGAGCTAGTCTGTACTCCAGGGCTAGTCTGTACTCCAGGGCTAGTCTGTACTCCAGGGCTGGCCTGTACTCCAGGGCTGGCCTGTACTCCAGAGCTAGCCTGTACTCCAGGGCTGGCCTGTACTCCAGAGCTGGCCTGTACTCCAGAGCTGGCCTGTACTCCAGGGCTGGCCTGTACTCCAGGGCTGGCCTGTACTCCAGGGCTAGTCTGTACTCCAGGGCTGGCCTGTACTCCAGGGCTGGCCTGTACTCCAGAGCTAGTCTGTACTCCAGAGCTAGCCTGTACTCCAGGGCTAGCCTGTACTCCAGAGCTAGCCTGTACTCCAGGGCTGGTCTGTACTCCAGGGCTGGCCTGTACTCCAGGGCTGGCCTGTACTGGCCTGTACTCCAGGGCTAGCCTGTACTCCAGGGCTAGCCTGTACTCCAGGGCTGGCCTGTACTCCAGGGCTGGCCTGTACTCCAGAGCTAGTCTGTCCTCCAGGGCTGGTCTGTCTTAATATTTGAAATCCTTTGCAAGAAATCATCTGTCCTTAATTTCAATATGAATTGAACCAGCTGTTCCTTTCCAAATATTGTGCACTCTCTGCATCATATTACGTTACCAGTATCTGGACCAACACATTGAATGCAGCAACCTTTGGTTAAAGTGTTTTGGAGTGTACAAAGGTTGTGAATGCTTTGGTAGAAATGCCAGTCTCGCCCTTCTCTTCATTATTTTCACTGTAATATTGGAAACATTTTTATTTTTGGACACAAGCAGTTTTGTCACTTTTGAATATGAATGCTGAGCATTTTAAATCATAAAGGGCATGTGTCGCAACCATGGTTACCATTGCCAACATGCAGAATAATATTGACAATGCTTAGTGCTGATGTCTAACTGAGGTTGGCCTGAGTGAACCAAACTAACGAAGGGCTGCTAATGAAGTCCTGTTGTCATAGCAACAGATGGTGCCTATTCATGATGGAGTTACATCCCTGAATAACCAAGCCAACTAACTGTGCTCAAATAGCATGAACATATCCCAGTGGGTAAAACATCTTTGATTAAATCAAACATAATTAATTTCAAGTTAAAATGGTGAACCTAACAACATTAGGTAACCAATTCACAAATAGAATGTGCAATTTAGTTGTTGTTTCTTGGATATCAGCATGACTTCTGCATTTCTCATACAGCCATAAACCATTTATGGATAAATAAATGCACACTTTGAGTGGTGTCTTGCCTGGAATCCATCTATCATGAAGCGAAAGGCTGGGAGGCAGGTGCTGAATGCAGGCTGCTGCTAATGAATTAGCTGTCAGAACCACTAACAGGGCAGCTTTGGCCACAGCCTGCAGCAGTCATTTCAATCATTCTTTCTCCTTCACCATGTAAAATAACCTATACTTTAAGTGACATTTCACTAATTCTCCAGCTCCATAAATAACAATTAAGGCACCACTCATGTGAAATCAGTTGGGTAAAAAGCAGGCAAATAGATGTTTAAAGACTCATTCTGTTGTTCTGATTTGGCTACTGGAGATAATCGCGTACAATTCCATCTCTCCCCTCACTCAATGGAAGATCATTAGCTGAGCTTAACTCTTCACTCAACTCCAGCGTTGTAAAGTTCACAAAACAAGCGAGGCCCTACCCCAGAAATGTGTACTCATCCCATTGGAACTTCGAACTGTCTCTTTTTCCATCCACTAACATCATGGTAAGATGGGTGTTAGCATCATGACACTTTGTGTAGGCCATGGTTATTTTTCTGAAGCTCCAACGCATGATTTAATGTTAATACACACAGGTCTGCATAGCTCTGTGCAATTATCTGAATACATACTTTGAATTCTTCATTCTTCCAAAACAGGCTTTATCTATAGGACTTTAGGTAAACTTTGTGAATTCAGGCACCTCATAACATAGAATAATTTGTCCTTAAGGCAGCTTCTGGTACAGTTTAGAGAGAATAGGGAAAGGGAGAAAATAGAGAAGGGAAAAAATAGGGAAAGGTTACAAGAAGTGGAATGGTGGGGAGGACAAGGATGTAATGCATTTTGTGGTAAGTGTACCACATAACGTGACTGACACATTGTTCTAGCACACAATGCTGGTTGCTGGAGCCACCTCATCCTCCTCCCCACGCCTCCCTCTCTTGTCCATGGAGCCTTTGCCCATACTTCTGCACTCACCCCTTTCTACCAGACAGAGCAGGGAGAGAGGGTGGTGGTGGAACTGGAGGCCTGCGACGAGTGGAGTGCCATAGCAGAATGATACTGAGCCCATTGCTGTTTGTGGTTTATATTAGAATGGATTAGAATGTATAAAGCTTGATTAATAAGGTAGCAGATGACACTAAGGTGGGTAGTATCATAGACAGTGAAGATGGTTATCAAAAGTTTCAGCAAGCTCTGGATCAGCTGGACAAGTGGGCTGAAGAATGGCTCACAGAGTTTAATGCAGATAAGTGTGAGGTGTTATACTTTGGGAGGTCAAACCAGGGCTGGACTTTCTTAGTGAACAGGAGTGCCCTGAAGAGTGGTTTAATGCAGGGATCAAGGAGTTCCCTGAAAGTGGTATCACAAGCAGATAGGGTGGTCAAGAAGGCTCTTGGTACATTGGCCTTCATCAGTCAGGGTATTGAGTATAGAAGTTGGGATGTTGTACAAAATGTTGGCGAGGCCACACTTGGAGTACTGTGTTCAGTTTTGGTCTCCCTGCTATGGGAAGGATGTCACTACGCTGGGAAGTTGCAAAGATGTACGAGGATGTTGCCAAGACTTGAGGGCTGAGCTGCAGGGAGCGGCTGGGTAGGACTATTCCTTGGATCCCAGGAAGATGAGCGGTGATCTATAGATGTGTATAAAATCAAAAGGGGAATAGACACCATGAATGCACAGATTGTGTTACCTACGGTATGGGAATCAAAAACAAGAGAACATATGTTTACGGTGAAAGGGACAAGATTTAATATGAACCCAAGGGGCAGCTTTTACACTCAGAGGGTTGTGGGTATATATAATGAGGTAGTTGAGGCAGGTACATTTAAAAGAACTTTGACAGGGACATGGATAGGAAAGGTTTAGAGCAATATGGGCCAAACACAGGCAAATGGACTAGCTTAGATGGGACATCTTGGTCGACAGGGACGAGTTGGGACAAGGGCCTGTTTCTGTGCTATGACTCTATTAGTATAGTACCAGGGCCTAGACTCATGCAAGAGTGTGTGTGTTTTGCCCCACCATGCAGCCCATTGACGTCAGGTTCTGGCAGTATTTGCCGAAGGCCATTGGCATGCATGCACTGGGGTTTGCCTGTTTGTGCACTATTCTCTTCCCCATGGAATTAATTGCATAGAACTCGTGTCCCTCTCCAAGCACTTCCAGTTCAGTATAAAAGGAGACACTCATGTCATCTCTTCAGTCATTATGTTTAAATTATAATCAGAAGCATCGCTAGTTATGTGCAACAGATGGAGGCTGCTATCTCTTGGCTAAACTAATGTCATTAAATTACATGCAATAAGAGCAAGCACTTTTTAATTATGGAGAACGTCAGTTACTTAAAGGCTTCTATAGAGACGGAGCTCAGAATGCTGCTCAGTAAATACGCGTTGCACATACTGACGTACAGGCTGAAGTACAAAGGATTCATTCATGCATTTAGATTGCTTCTTGCAGAGATCAAAAGCTTTTACTAATCTCAGTAAAAACAATGTGGCGACAAATTGGACAAAAGGAAGCCAAGTTGTCATCTACTTCTGTGAAACCTGTACTGTCTGTTGCTAAGATACTGTGAAATAAACTGCAATATATTTTGGTTTCTAACATCTGAGATGTACACAGCATAATATTCAGATTATGCTCCTGCACATCTTCAATCCCACCAATGGTTGGGCATGGGTCACCTGCTACTTAATAGCCAAACAAAGGTGATGGAGCCATTGGCCACCTTTGTTATTGGAGAGAAAGCTTTTAATCTCCAAGTCAGTTATGGACAAATAGAAATGTCTTTTGCCATGTTCTGGATGCATTGGCACCATCCAGAGCACCAGAAAATGAACTATCGAAAATTCTAATTATGATATTTGCTGTGGGCTAAAGAGCAAAAACAACGAACAGTATGAAGTCATCTACAGGGGTTAAGATCATCAATGAAGTTCAGTGAATGTTCTTGAATTATGTCATGCAGAGTCATAACCACATGTGTGAAAGCTCCAGCCTCCCCCCCCCCCCCCCGTCCCCCACACACGTCAGCCCCATGCTGACTGACCCGAGCACAGATGTTTCTATCACAATCACTGGCCTATCTTCCTGCCTAGCTAATAGTTAGCAGCCTAACAAGGCTTTCGACCCGAAACGTTGCCTATTTCCTTCGCTCCATAGATGCTGACTCACCCGCTGAGTTTCTCTAGCATTTTTGTCTACCTTCGATTTTCCTGCATCTGCAGTTCCTTCTTAAACATGGAATCCAGCCTCTTCTAAACTCCAGCTCATGAGAATCTTTGTACAATCAACACCTTGTCAACATGCTCAGAACCATTGTGGCTGACATTTATTGACAACAACTTTTCCCCTATATTTTATATTTGATATATTTTAATTCCTCTCACCTGTTTGCACTGGAGTTACTCTTTGAAATGCAATGGGCATTATTTTTGGTTCTTCCTTCCCCACTTGTGAAAACATACTGAACCTGTATCTGAAATATTTTTTATTAAGTTGCCAGTCATTCAGTTAGTGTTACCGACCAAAATCTGGTTACTGAGCAGATCACTTCTGATCAAATAGTAGATTATTCATTCTCTCATTTTGAATTTTTGTTTTATATTCCTCTCCATTATTAATCTCAACCATATAATCCAGTGATGACCGATCCCCAACTGTTCCCACACTGGATCTGAGGCCCACCTCGTTCCCAGAAGCAGCTGGAAACTTGGCGAACAAGCGAGCTCTCCTGAACACATTCCTGAACCTCTATCCTTTGCTTTTTCTTCTAACCTTTTTTACAATTAATGTTGACGTAGTAGATATCTCCCTTCCTCTCTTCAAAAATAAAATCACTCGACCCATCTTGCCCAATACACCAATATCCTTGCAGACTGATGGTCTGTGGCTTCCAGTCCTGAGTCTGAAAGCTCCATTCTTGTTTAACTCTTGACAAACTCTGTCCTTGATCTCGTAAACAATCTTCTTTCTTCCTTAATTTGGATTGCAACCCCTTTTTTCTTTCCTATCGTTTTGAGCACCTATAATCCAGGACTATGAGCTGCCTGGTTGAAATGCAAACTGCATTGCAGCCCATCTGCATTATCCACTGCATTTTCCAAGTCGGCTAAAATTGGAAAGTTGAAGCCGTTTAATTGTAGCGGGTCCAATTGTTTCTGGTCAATGATAAACCGAGCAGTTTTACTAAACGACGACAGAGCAATGGCTTTTTATATGTTAATTGTGACAGCATTGGCAATAATGTCTGAGCGCATCATTCAGTAAACATCTTATTCAGAAAGTGATCAAGGTGTGAACGTGCCTCAACAGACCATAGTTACAATTGAGTTTGAACTCAGTTTATTGTCACGTCTACTGAGGTATAGTGGAAAGCTTTTTTTGTTGGACACATCATTCACTGATGGTTCATTCAGAATTACTTTTGAATGAATTAATGGTTTTTAATTAGAGTAAAGTCTTAATGTCATTGCCGATTTTGATGTACTAATGGTATGAATATGTTTCAATGTGGGGCATGAAATGAATTCTGGAACTTAAAGCACTGTTCCATCCAGGTTAACAGAGTAAATTTTAAACTCTAACCTTTTGCCACTTATCTGCCAGTCAAACCCCCCTCACTGGCCTGGCTTTGCCCGGCCCCCACCTCTCTCCCCCCCCCCCCCCCCCCACTACAATCATTCCAGACTGCAGCCTGATGCTTTTGACTTGTGTGCTGTCAGTGATGTTATACTTGGTGTTTCACGCAAACTGTGTTTATGCCTTACAGAAAAAGAGCAGAGATGAGACTTGTGGAGAAGGCAGTGGAGTGGAGATCCTTGAGAACAGGCCCTATAACGATGGACCCGGGGGCTCTGGCCAGTACACTCGCAAAGTCTACCATATTGGCATGCATATACCCAGCTGGTTCCGGTCTATTTTACCTAAAGCTGCATTGCGTGTGGAAGAGGAGTCATGGAATGCCTATCCCTATACCAGAACAAGGTAGAAATTAACTGGATACAACATTGGCTTCATCTATATCAATGATTTTGATGAGAATGTGCAAGGCATGATGTGTGCAGATTAACCAACAATAGGTGGTATCTTAGGCAACGAATGGGGTTATCATGAATTACAGTGGATTGTGTTTGGTTTGGGGTAAGTAGACTGAGGCATGGCAAATGGAGTTTAATTCAGATGAATGTGTGGTGTTGTTGTTTGGGAAGTCACACCTTGAGTAAGACCTTGACAGTGAACATTAGAGTGTGAGGGATAGAGGGTTCTATGAGTACATGTTCATAGTTCCCTGTAAGTGAGGTCGCAGCTAGATGTGATAATGAAGAAGGATTTTGGCACTTTGGCCTTTATCTGTCGCTGAATTGAGTATAGAAGTTGGGACATTATGTTAGAGTTGCACAGGATGTTGCAGCTTATTGATGGGTAGGATTGTCGGTGTTATACGTACATAGAAAGAAGAACACAGTTACAACACAGATAGATTGTTATGATGCTGATGCTTAAGTTGCAACATTACTATCATTGACAGAAATAAACATAATACATTATAATATATTTTTCTCATGGATTTCTGTGAAAAGAGCCATTGCATTTTGTGTTCTAAACTGCCTGAACTTTCTGTAGTATATTTTACAGCCCTTCGCTAATGTTCTGCCAGTGGAATGACATGCACTGTTTGTTGTACATTTGCATGAGGAAATACACAGGTTCTCAGCATGAACATGAACCTGTGGCTTGGCCTCATTAGTGTGATGGGTTAATTATCCAGCTACGGTGAAGTGTGTGTGTCCGTGGTAATGCCCTGCCAAACTGAGGTTCCATTCCAAAGTCTGGATTGTGAGCATCTAGCCAGCAACACCCTGATTTAATCACCATCCTGCTGCTTACGTCAGTGCCTCTTTTGCATACATGGCATCCCTCATCTTCTTGTGATTGGCAGTGAGGGCTCAAGATGTCATTGGCTCACTCCTGCTACATATGTTCTTGTGAAAATACTGATTATGTAACCAATATGGTAGGAAGTTATCAAACTCGTTTTATGTGTGGCCATAGTTTGCTGGAGGAATTCAATAAACTAATCTCACTGTAGAGTCTACTCTGCCATGGAGTCAAGTTTGTTCGTGCTAGTAAAGCCTGAGGATTGAAGGTTTGGGATGGTAGGGGGCAGTTCATCATGTTTGGTAAATTTAAAGAGAGATGAGGCAATGGAGAGATTGAAATATAAACACGAGAATGTTCAATTTAAAGCAGATTAGGTCGGCAGAAGGCAACAAAAGGAATTGGTGCCTTGAACTGAGGAGGAAGCACATGTGTGGAGAATTGCCAACACATCTAATGAAGGTCTGGGAGGACAGGCCCGCTGCAACAGGCTCATCTTTACATCATCTGGAGCTATTGACTGGTCTTGGTTCAGCACTTGTACGGTTACCTAGTGAACTCTGCCCTCTTTGTCGTGGCCTCTCATCTACTAAAGATGGAAAGTTTGAATTGTTAAGTTTCCTCTCACTTTCAAGAAATGATTGTTCCTTTTTATTGTTCTAGGTATACCTGTCCCTTTGTAGAGAAGTTCTCCATTGACATTGAAACATATTATAAACCTGATTCAGGAGATCAGGCAAATGTATTTAATCTCTCATCTGCTGAGAAAAGGCAACGAATGCTTGGTATAGTATTTGCTTTCTATCTCCCCTTTTTAATGTAACAATCATTTTAGGTGTTACTAATGAAGAGAAATCTAACTGAAATGACAGCCAAGTTAAGTTTGCCATCACCATGATGGTATTTGCATCAGACGATTGCATGAAGGGTGACATTACTCCAGCTTTGATACGTACTTTGTTGGATCTGCTGCTTTGTTCAACTGGCTGCAAGGCTGACTCGGGATTGGATGCCAACTGCAGTGCAGCACAAGTTGAATGCAGAAGGCAGGAATGCAAATCTCCATGGCATTCCTGCTGCATGCGCATACTGCCCGTCAGCCGGTCACTATGGTTATAGAGACATTTGTAGACCACGTGAGGAACTCACAAAGTTGTTGAACCAAGTTGCTACAGACATTTTCACTCTTCTTTCTTGTGAAAAAACATTAAAATTGTACATTAAACTTGTATTGTGAGGACAAAGCCCACAAATCCGTGCCATCCTCGAGAATGCTCGAGTTGCTCTTTATGGTTGGCCACTACTAACCAAGTGGCACCTTGTATAATGAAAGTTCAAGCCATGAGCACCCGCTCTGTAGGCACCTTTCTGCCCTATTGAGAAGGGAATTTATAATGGCTGGCTGGGGAAAGGAGAGGGTCGAAGGGTGCAGAGAGTGGAGAAATGCAGAAAGATTGCGTGGCAATGATTACTCGAACATAGACAGCCTCATTTGAAAGCTGTGATCAATTGTCTATTGGTTGTGTTTAGACCAAATATTAAATATATTGTCTATTCTTTAAACTAATCCTGTTCATTAATTTTGTTCCATGGTCATCCATTGTTTCTCAGGGTTATAAAATTCATTTTATCTCTGAAATTTGTATTGCAATTTTTGTAAGTATTGCATTCTGCTATAAATTATCAATATATCAACTGAACTGAATTTTCATTTTCATATGCAAGGTCTACTGCAACTTTTTTACAAATATGTTGATTGTTGATCATAAAGATTAAATCTTTGATCTTCTGTCTCTCTGAATCAGATCCCATTGACATTGTCAAAGACCCTTTTCCTCCTAATGAATACAAAACAGAGGAGGATCCTAAACTGTACAAGTCGATCAAGACAGGAAGGGGCCCCCTAACAGACAATTGGATAGAAGAGTGCAAGAAGAAGCCTGGACAAATGCCAATCATGTGTGCGTATAAACTCTGCAAAGTGGAGTTTCGATATTGGGGAATGCAATCCAAAATAGAACGCTTCATTCATGATGTAGGTGAGTGTTTGTCAGGTCCAGCTTGCATGTTCAATAGAAAGCAATCTGCTTTTCCATGCCACCATTCAAAAAGACACAGCTAAATGTAGTGGCTGAATGTAGTCAAGTTTCCTTGATATGAGCAATAGGGCCTTTTCAAGTTGAAGCCCTCCTGTAGTTGGCCAGTTATACAACTATAGTAAAGGCATTTACCTGCCAATGTGGGAGACTCCCTAGCTCTGTCCCATCCACAACAAGCAGGATCAATCCAATCCAGCCAACAATTAGTTATTCAATTAGTCTACTCTCAGCTATCAGGAAGTGATGGAAGGTCATCTTTATTTGCTTACTCATGCTCATTGAGTTTCTGCAGGACCACTCAACTCTAGACTTCAACACAGCCTTGATCTGAACATGGGCCACAGAATTGTGGATGTTAGGAACAGTGACTGGCAAAGCACATTTGACTGGAGGAGACTGGATAATTAGGGGGGCTGTGGCGTTGAGTGAGATTGCAGGATCTGACAAAGATGTTCGAGACAAAACCAGCTCTGCTTATCACTACTGGCAAATACAGATGGTTTCTAGTCGAATTGCATTATGTAATGGAGAGTGAGGTCACCGAATACATGTTGATCAACTTCTTTCCAAAGTAATTTCTATTATTTGTTCAATTCATTTAGCCTCTGCGTAAAGAATACTTGTCCCTTTTGCCTTGGTTTCAATTTGATCCACAACCTTGGATTGATTGTTGCTTTTGTTGTCTTATATTCTATAAATACAAACTGTCTTCAATTGTTTTTCCAGTTTCTAATGTGTACTTATTCAAAGGTTTGAGAAATTATAAAATTAGTATAACGAAAGAGGCTTCTTGAGTCAAACAAGCAAATCTGTAATGATCCTGTCATATGCAATAATGGAATTGTGAATGTGTAAACATAGACAGCAGCGCCTTCCAGGATTGGGCATGAAAGAGGTGATTGTTTCTGCAGTCTGATAGTAGATTCCTGAAACTGTGGGGATGAAGCTGGTCTGGACATTCAAGCTTCCGTATCTTCTCACAGAAGGTAGAAGAGAGAAAAAGCAATGACCTTGAGGATGGGCACAATGGAATCTCAATCAGCTGATGATGTGACACTTTATCAAATGTCCATAGACTGCAAATCAATTACAAAGTCCCGTCAACTGCTTCTGAACTACATCAAATAATTCTATTATATCAGTTGGACATGTTTTGCCTTTCACAGATCCATGCTGACTTTCTCTAATCAATTCGATTTGTGCAACTGACTGCTGGTTGGTTCTAGAGCTTCCCTACCACCCAGCTTAGACTAACTGCTCGTTAGCTACTGGCATTATCCCTACACCATCTTTGAACAAGACTGTAATTATGATTTGAAACTAATTATCATGGAATATCGCAACTCCAACTAACCTTGCCCTTCTCTCTTCCTTTCCTTTTGCTCATCTCTACAAATTCTCTTGCCTCCCTCAATCCATAAAGCTTCATGAGTTTAAATCCTAAATAGATATTAGGGAAGAACCGTTTTCTGTATCTGGAAGGGTGGCATTATGCTGAGTGCGTGGGGTCCAGTGTGTCATGGAATGGGTGAGTATTTACACCCTGCAAACATCTGTGCAGTATTCTAGTCCACCTCTTGGTTTTCAGATGGTTCCACCAATGGAGTGTCTTGTTCTTCGGAGGTAACCATTCAGCCCCTGGGTTGCTGAATCCTTTTCCTTGTTTCACCAGCAGTTTAATTGTCTTCCTTCTGAAGGCTGTTCTCAGTTAGTCAAAAGAAACGGCCATCACCATTTTTGAGAACCTTCTGTTATCTTGTTTAAGCAGTAGAATATTTATCAGTTGTATCATATTTTGCATGATTGTTCCAGTCATTTATTGTGGAATTCCAGGTATACTGTAATGTTGTGGCTTATTCATAACTCACATACATGTTCCCGCCTGCTTAATGACTGTCCATGAATTCCAGGCCTGAGGAAAGTGATGCTACGAGCTCACCGACAAGCATGGTGCTGGCAGGACGAGTGGTATGGCCTTACCATCGAGGACATCCGGCAGCTGGAGCATGAAACACAGCTCATGCTGGCCCAGAAGATGGCCCAGTTTGTGGCAGAGTTAAACGACAACGAAGCTGAACAGCCTGGCCTGACCCAAACCTCCATTGAGAGAGATCAGAACTCCATCAGTGCCAATCCCAGCATCAACATAGAATCCAGCAGTACCAATCTAAATGAGTACACGGACTCATTAACAGAACGAGCACTGACTAAACAATGGTCCACATCGTCCAAATCATCACATTCATCAATAAGAGGAGGTACAGCACACATATTTCTGCACCCATTCTGTCTTTTCATTGTGGTGAATCAGCTTACTGTGAGTACAAGGAGACTGTTCCCTAACAGTGGCCACACGGGTAGACAAGGTGGTGAAGAAGGCGAATGGCACGCTTGCCATCGTTGGATTGGGCATCAAGTACAGGAGTTGACAATTCATTTTACATCTGTGTAAGACATTGGTGAGACCACTGCTAGAATATTGAGAATAGTTCTGCTCGCCGTACTATAGGAAGGATGTGATTAAGCTAAAGAGGGTGCAGAAAAGATTCACAGGGATGTTTCCAAGACAGGAGGGCTTTATATAGAGTAAAGGCGGTGTGCATTGCCTTTGTCATGATGTTGATTGGTGTGTCCCAGCAGCCCACACAATCAGGGTTGTGTGTTGAGCTGAACTGCTGCCTGGGCAGGCCTGCCTCCTCACGCCCCGCAGGGTAGGAATGTTGTTTACGATCGGCAGCCTGAATGTGAGTTGATGATGGGTCAAGGCCGATCCCTGTTGTTAGTACATATGACAATGAAACATTGTGGACTCTAGTAATATTGTAATATTGTGCTAGTTGGGTGTTTATTAGTAAGTGAGAAACAGCTGCTGCTACCTCACAGCTCCGTGACCGGACGATGGGTGCTGTCCGTGTAGAGTTTGCACGTTCTTTCGGGGTCTACCTGGGTTTCGACATAGTGCCCTCGTCTGCTCCCACATCACAACAACAAGCTGGCAGGTTACTGGCAAAAACAACCTCAGGGCAGGAGAGGGGAGGAGTTGAAGTGTATGCAGACTTAGGGTGAGGAAAGAGGCTTGATGGGTTTGCTGTGCTGCCATGGATCTGGTGAGCTGAACAGCCGCAGTGTACTGGCATGATGACTACTGCCCCTCCTGTTTGAGCTCCACTGGTGCTGCAGCTCCCCAACTATTGGTGTAGTCATTTTGATGGAAGCAGTAAGTGAGGAGGAGTCTAGAGGGTGCCCTGGAATCCTGGGTGGCATCTCGCTGCTACCTCATGTGCTCTTGTCCTGCAGTATTAGCTAGATTTGTCAGTCTGCTACATTTCTAAGGTACTGTCACAACCTCAGGATATTTTCACCGAATTTTCAGCCAATTAAATAATTTTGTAGGGTGATCATTTTTGAAATGTTGAGAGTCAGGTGTCCAGTTTATGTGCAAGCAGCCTGCTCCAAACGTGGTCAATAACCAGGTGATTTCTGTTTGTAATGTCAATACAATGAGGAGAATGCATGATCCCCCCCTGCCCCGGATCTGATCCACCCTCCAGGATCTAACCCACCCCCTTGGACCTGATCGCACACTCCCAGAGAGACACAAAATGCTGGAGTAACTCAGCGGGACAGGCAGCATCTCTGGAGAGAAGGAATGGATGACGTTTCGGGTCGAGACCCTTCTTCAGACTGATGGCAGGGGAGGCGGGGGGGGGGGGGGGGCAGATAGAATGTAGGTGGAGACCGTATGACTGGTGGGGGAACTGGGAAGGGGATGGAGAGAGAGGGAAAGCAAGGGCTAACTGAAGTTAGAGAATTCAATGTTCATACCGCTGGGGTATAAACTGCCCATGAAATATGAGGTGCTGTTCCTCCAATTTGTGCTGGGCCTCACTCTGACAATGGAGGAGGCCCAGGACAGAAAGGTCAGATTGGGAATGGGAGGAGGATTGAAGTGCTGAGCAACTGGGAGATCAAGTAGGTTAAGACGGACTGAGCGGAGGGGTTCAGCGAAACGATCGCCTGGCCTGCGCTTGGTCTCGCCATGACCCTCAGCCCCGGGTCTGACCCACCATCCCAGAACTGGCCCACCATCCCTGATATGATCTTGTTGCTCCAAGAATCTTAAGCACCTTTTCTTAAACTACACATTCATCTGCTCTACCCGACTGGGAACAATGCAAAGAAAATATTTTTTTGGGGGGGGGTTTCTTCTTGAACTAATTGCTAACTCTGCACCCAATCAGTGGTGTTTTATCCAGCAACCTCACAGCTCCGTGACTGGACGATGGGTGCTGTCCATGTAGAGCTTGCACGTTCTCTCAGAGTATACCTGGGTTTCGATATAGTGCCCTCATATTGTGCTTGTCCTCCCCAGTACAGAACCCTGGACAAGTATTGCCTTCCTGCGCTTCACTATTCCCCTGGACACAGCCTCTTCTCTCAGGGTGCATGCACTGCACTGACCTGCTGTCTTCACAATGTGTCACATTACCCGCTCTATATAGAGCGTCCAGGATCATTTTGAATGGATTAAAATGTTGCCGGACTACTGCTCAGGTTTCTATTTCTATTTTTATTGAGTCAGGTTAACCTGGCAGTTTTGTGCAGTAGCTTTTGGCCTTAATCCAGTGGAAAGAGTCACACCATGGACTGTACAACTTCAGCCGCATTAGCCGCAAATAAATTGACACAAAAACGAAGTGAAGCCCACACAATAACAGGCTATTTAAAAATCCAATGTTGGCTCTGCTGACAGTACTACTCTCCCACAGCACTGTTATGCTCCGGGGCTGCAATTTGGTTTTCTCATTCAAGGGGGCTGTCGGCTGCGCCTCTCTCCTTGTCCAGGCAGAGTTGAGCTGGGGTTGATGCTTCTTCTCCACGCTGGCTGTGGGCCTGTGGCCCGTTGCCCCGTGCGTCTCCGACCCACTCGATCCAGTGGCGGTTTGGCAGTGCTTGCGGCACCGGGGATCCGGGTTCGATCCTGGCTGCGGATGAGGCGCGGTTCTGTGTGTGTGCAGCTGTTGAGAATGTCTCTCCGCCGGTCCAGTCCCCCCATGTCTCCCACTCGCAACTGCCCCCTCTCTCTCGCTGTTACATCCCACGCTTCCGCCACTTGGCACCCCCGTTCCTCAGATTAAATATATTTTTACACATAAATCATGCATAAAGATTATACACAATTTACACTGCCAGCGCTTCGTTCACTTTTTCTTTACAGCGAGTAACCTTTGATAAACCCCATGATCCCATGCGTTTTTCAGAATACTGAATTCCTTGGGTTTTTCAGAATACTCGCTTATTATAGATTATATGAACAAGCTTTGTTTCTTAAGAGAAATGGCTCCTTCACGTTGTATAGTGTTTGCCCACGTCGCAGGATGAAGCCGCGAGCTAGGATGTTGCTGAAATCTAGCCCGCTGCTGGATCTATGATGTTGACGCCATCTGCTGCTTGTGGATTATTTATAGAAACTATTAGCAGTGTGCCGTGACGTTTCTTGCTGCGTAATTTAACTGTGTCATTCAAACTGGCTCCAGTAAGCAGAATAAAGCAGCTGCATTGTAGAAGCAAAAACATCTCTGTTGCTGAACTTCCTCCCCCAGCCCCACCCATCCTCCACTGCGGTCAGCAGTAGATCTCAAATAATCACAACTAGCGCAGTTGAACTGAGCAGACTGGTAGCATCATCTGGCCATGCTAAGGAGGTCAGTCTGTTCAACTACTCTGTGTCTTTGTTGATGAGCCACGTTGCACAAAGAATAATTCTACTTAATTAAGAATGATAGAAAAGGTAAAGCCCAATTGAAACAACATCCACTCATTAGTTACAAGATCCACTGCTTCCCTGTTGATGATGATGTAATGATCTATCTAGTGTCACATTTCTCCACTCCATTCTTGCGATCTGTGCTTAATCCAGCATGAACGTATTCATGTCATTAACAGATATCCTTTTCATTTGTTTGGCAATATAATCTAGCTCCTACACTTTCTGTTGCTTGCTAAGGTACTGCTGCATGCCTGAAAGGAATAGAGGCATTTGTGCAGTGGTTTGCATCAACATTTAAAAAAATGTTACCTGCTGTTTCTCAGACCACTGACATTTTCACCACCTATTTGTGCTCTGAAAAGTTGCTTAAACCAAATATATTGGTGTGCTAAAGGCACTGTGTAATTGCAAGTTGCGGTTGCTGACAATGCACAGGTTTACAATGGCTGTGGAAAGGATAGTAACATAATCAATAGGAGAAAGGGCCAGTTTCAATAAGAACAGAGCGAGCCCGGGTATAGATCTATCTTCAGCATTCCACTCCTGTTATAAAATAGGAAGTGCCTACAGCCCAGCATCACTGGCATCACCTGAGGTGCATTCTAGGTTGCTGTCAAAGGATGGGCATCACAGTGGACTAGCCATAGGCCTGTAATCTACTGTCGATTTCCAGTGGTTTTTGAGGGCTAGAACATGTACAAATGTCCTACTGGAGATAGACACACGATGCTGGAGTAACAGCAGGACAGGCAGCATCTCTGGAGAGAAGGACTGGGTCTCAACCCGAAAGGTCACCCATTCCTGCTTTCCAGCGATGCTGCCCTGTCCCGCTGAGTTACAGCAGCATTTTGTGTCGCTATCTTCGGTGTAAACCAGCATCTGTAGTTCCTTCCTATACACATGTCCTCCCCTTGTTACTAAGAGAGTGAGGATTAAACCCAATAACTACAGATTACTCCAGTTAATCTCAGCAATGGTTCTAAAAATGTTAATGATGAATGGAGTTAGCAGTCACTAGGAAAAGCGTGGATTGTAGTGAGAAAACCAGCAGGGCCTGGCTAAACCCTGTGCAACAATTGAGCTTTCTGAAGAAGTAACAGAGGGAAATGTAATTATTCTTTATCCATTCCCCCTGCCTTAACCACTTGTCCCCACCTGATCCACTCCACTTCCTGCCCCCTCTCTCCACTGATCTACATCTTCATCCCCGTCCCCTTCTCTCCACTCATCCACAAACTTCCCCGTCCTCCCCCCCCCCCCCACTGATGCACCCCCCCCTCCCCCCACTGATGCACCCCCCTCCCCTCCCCCCACTGATGCACCCCCCCCCCCTCCCCCCACTGATGCACCCCTCTCCTCCCCCCACTGATGCACCCCTCCCCGTCCCTCTCTCTCTCTCCACTGATATAAGTTTGTTGCCCCATCCTGTCATGCACCTTCCCTGAGCCGTTGGTCAGTCACACTGAGATTGGCCCAGTGTTGGCACATCAGTCTCTGAAGTAGATGTGGGGTGAAAGCCACTGATGTGGGGTGAAGGTCACTGAAGAGGCCAACATTCCCGAACTAGGCACCAAAGGGAAGGATGCTATCAGGCTGTCCATTAGAACTACCATGGCTACTACATTGAATTGAATTGAAAGTATATTTTTGAGATTTTCTTCTTCCTCCTCAACCTGACACTCTTCCTGTGTCTCAGTGAACAAATCTGGAATCAGTGCTGGAGTTAAGAATGCCGTCGTTGCCCTGTGTCCTCTGGCATCATTGCCCTTAGCCTGGCCTTGGAGCCCAGCATTCTGAGCTGTTTATTACTACTCTCTACTAAGACTATCACGCCTGTGCATTTCATGCATATCGTGGCTTGGGGCAATCATCGCGCTGAATTATCATTGTCCCACCCCCATTGCCTGCTGACCGATGTCTCTCTTGAACAATTGGTGCCCTCGATCATCAGTCCTACCCCCACTGTCTTGCGGAAAGCGGCGATTTCACCGAGTTTTAAAATCCGGATTACAAAAAATGGGGGGGAATATACCCCACCTCTCAAAACGGGGTGGGGGGGGGGGCGTTGGATTTCCGCCCCTGCAATCACTTGTCTGCACAGCACCCACAATACCTCTCTGTCCTTGCTAATCTGCACACAGAGTATTGCAGCACAGCAGGACAGCCATCGTTAGTGGGTTTACTAAGGCACCGCACGCTCACCTTTGCTTTTCTATCTGTTACTGTTAATCATTCACCAGCGTCATCATTTATGATAAGCCAAATGTGATTTTTGAACAGACTCAATTTTTTGTAATGATGTGGTGGAACATGTAATAGTTTGCGGAGACCATTGACTGCATTTTCCCACCAGATTCCTGCTCAGGTGCACAGTTGACCAGGTGTAGACCACAATACTGTCTTTCTAATGACACATTTCAGCAGTTACTATTCTCACTGGTTGAATTGATAGTGTTTTGCCATTTAACAAATGTCTCTTTGTTTATCAGCAAGCCCTTCGCGACACAATATTGCAGACTGGCGAATGCAGAGTATTGCTCGAGACTCTGATGACAGCTCAGATGATGAATTCTTCGATGCACAAGGTACACAACAGACAGTTCCAAGAAATGGTCGGAAACCTCGTTTGCTTGGCCTTTGTAGTCATGGTTGTTATTGCAGGCACCCAGACATTAGAATAAATCATCTTATAGAGTCATAAAGTGATACAGTGTGACCCAACTTGCCCACACCAGCCAACATGTCCCAGCTACACTAGTCCCACCTGCCTGTGCTTGGTCCATATCCCTCCAAACCTGTCCTATCCATGTACCTGTCTAACTGTTTCATAAATGTTGGGATACTCCCAGCCTCAACTACCTCCTCCGGCAGCTTGTTCCATACATCCACAACTCTTTGTGTTAAAAAAGGTTACCCCTCAGATTCCTATTCAATCTTTTCCCCTTCACCTTAAACCTTTGTCCTCTGGTCCTCTTAGTTACATGGCAGAATAGGGATGAAGAATCGTGGAAATGTACAGCACAGGAGAAGGCCATTTGGTTCATTGCATCCATGCTAGTCAAAAATGGTCCCAGGTTAATGCCACTGCTCAACTCTTTGTCTGCAGTTTAGGGCCCTTTAAGCGCTGAATGAACTGAATACTTCTGCCTGCCAGTTCCCAAGCTTTAGGAAACATAGAAAATAGGTGCAGCGAGATTCACATGGATTCTGAAGAAGGGTCCCAATCCGATACATCCCAATCCGATACATCACCTATCCATGTTCTCCACAGATGCGGCCTGACCCGCTGAGTTACTCCAGCACTCTTGTGTTCTACGCAAAATTCACCCAGTGACGGAAACGTCTTTTCTCTCAGATTCCTTTTGCAATAAACAAACTCTGCCCTCTACTTGCTGGGCTCTCAGCTAAGGACAATAGACAATAGGAGCAGGGGTAGGCCATTCGGCCCTTCGAGCCAGCACCGCCATTCAATGTGATCATGGCTGATCATCCCCAATCAGTACCCTGTTCCTGCCTTCTCCCCATATCCCCTGACTCCGGTATCTGTAAGAGCCCTATCTAGCTGTCTCTTGAAAGTATCCAGAGAACCCGCCTCCACCGCCCGCTGAGGCAGAGAATTCCACAGCCTCACAACTCTCGGTGTGAAAAAGTGTTTCCTCATCTCCATTCTGAATGGCTTACCCCTTATTCTTAAACTGTGGCCCCCGGTTCTGGACTCCCCCAACATCGGGAACATATTTCCTGCCCCTAGCGTGTCCAAGCCCTTAATAATCTTATATGTTTCAATAAGATGCCCTATCATCCTTCTAAACTCCAGAGTAGACAAGCCCAGCTGCTCCATTCTCTCAGCCCCGCCATCCCGGAAATTAACCTTGTGAACCTACGCTGCACTCCCTCAATAGCAAGCAACCTTTTTGCTTATCTTGTCAAGCATCTTATCATTTTTGTATGCAGCAGTATATCTTTCCTCGGTGTCTTTTGTTGCAAAGAAAACAACTGAGGCAGATTCTTCCCATGATTTCACTCAGCCTTTGTTACTCACAACGGATTGGGCACGGCCTTTACACAACCCTGGATGGCACCGAGACATCTGCCATGGAACTAACAACGTGTGTGTGAATACACGTGTGCTTTAGCCCTGGCCTCCACCTCTCCAACCCCCACGCTCCTGACCTCAGAGATATCACTGCTTTACTTGTCTAATTGCTTCAGGAATTACAAAAGATGAATTGGCTGCAGCGTGTTCCCTTCCTCTGCCGTCAATGTAAATGAAGACAGTGGTGCACGAGCCGTTATTGTGTGCGCACACGCACGCGCACACACACGCTCGCACATGCGCACGCACATGCACATGCACACACGCGCGCACACACACATGCACACACTACACACACACACACCACACACGCACACACACATGCACACACTACACACACACCACACGCGCACACCCACCTGCACACACTACACACACACACACACACACACACACACACACACACACACACACACACACACACACACACACACAGCCAGGCTGAGGCGCTGCCCTGCTCCCTTACTCTGGCTCATCTATTTGATTTATCTTGTAGTCATTACAATGAATTTTGTTATGTGAAAAAGTTGTAATTTGGTTTTCATATTTACCTTTTTATCCACACAGAAGACTTTTCAGACAATGAGGAAAACTTCCCTCAAGAAATCACAAAATGGAATTCAAATGATCTTATTGATAAAATAGATGCCTGTGGTGAAGCTGAGGAGGGCCAGTGTAAGCTCTCTCTCTCTCTCTCTTCATTCAAATACTCCACACAACCTGCCTCATTTTCATTCACATTTGTTTGAATGAAAAAATAATTTGACCTACAGTGCCTGTGGCGGACCAGGCTGTTATTCAGCTGCTTATTTGCATCTTCCTAATGTTCCTGCGCTGTGTTCACACACTGCCAGTGGCCGGGGTTGTGTTTACACACACCAGAGTGATTGTGTGTGTGTGTGTGTGTGTGAGAGAGGGTGTGAATGAGTGTGTGAGAGAGCATGTGTGTGTAAGAGAGTGTGTGTAAGGGGTGTGTGTGTGTGTGTGCACCAGGCTGATGCAGAAGCTGGCATTGCCACCTGTGTGTGAGCTTGCAGTAGATCTTGCCCCATCCTCTCTGACTCAGTGAGTGTAAAGGGCCTGTCCCACTTGGGCGTCATCTGCGCGTCATTTACGCAACATCCTAAAAATTGGTTGGCGCGTGGTGGCGTATGCAGTGACGCGCGGTAATGCGCGGTGCTTCCCTATCGCCCCAGGATTTTGGAATGTTCAAAATCCTCGCGGGCCACCTGTCTGACGTATCCCTTGCGCACACTGACGTACGTGTAGCGTGTGGTGACTCGTGGTTACGCATGGTGACGCACGACCATTGCCTACACTCATTTATTATGCGCCACTGCGTCAACGTCCATAAACCATGCGTTGCCGCGTACGCCGTCGGCACGTCATTTGAGCTGCCGCACCACGTGATCACCAGGGTGTAAAGCACGCCGAGTTTCGAAAGATTTTCACTGGGAAAATCCTTGCCACGGAGATGGGACTAAAATAACACTACTGTAAGAACGACATCGCAATGGCTCCCAAAAGAAGCAGGGCACTCAAGAGCAAAGTGCGTGACTGTCGTACTGCTCGACGATTTTCACACGACAGTCGCGCGTCATTCACTGCCGGCCAGTCGTGCAAATGGCACACAAATGACACCCAAGTGGGACAGGCCCTTAACCCATCTAAATGACGCTGGATCTAGCAATGGAATGATTCCTTTGTCCTCGGGACCAACTTAATCTAACCAGGATACATAAATTGGGAGAGGGGAGTGTTACTTGCTCGATTTATCTGGCAGCTGCAGAGATCCTATGCCGTTATTTAATCATTTTTCTCTCTTAGGTGACTTGTACCAAGGCCAATTGAGAGACTATGCTCCGTCCACTGCAGAGCAGTTGAATCCCATTGAGGTATGTGATTTGGATAACAGTCTTCGCTACTCAGGTGTTAAATGCTTTGTATGGGAGAATCATTAACAACACATCGCTGCAAATGAGTAATCCATTTATACTGAACCACTGAGGCATCAATTAGATGAATCCCATTAGAAAGCCACCTGAGGCTAGTGTTACCATTGCCGTTGGGGCAATACAACAGGGTCTTTATTCAATGTACTACCTGGTCCAGAATTACACATGCGTGCACATACACACGCGCTCTTTCACTTGCACATGCACACACACTCGCACACGCTCTCTCTTACACACACACACACTCACTCTCACACTGTCACACGCACTCTCTCTCTCTTACACACTCGTACACATGCACACATGTGCGCGCACACACGTGATGACACCTTTGGAAGGTATGATAGAATGCTTTGGCAGGGGGATTCAGTGGAACTTCTACTGAAGAGAATGTGGATGACAGGTGATGGCAGTCCGCAGTGTAGCAGTGAGCTGGAGTATGTGCTCGCATGTGAGACCATGCTTCAAGTCAAGTCAAGAGTGTTTTATTGTCATATGTCCCAGATAGGACAATGAAATTCTTACGTGCTGGAGCACAACAGAATATGTAAACATAGTACATAACGGGAGAGAAAAAGGTTCCGTGTGTGTGTATATACACATGCACACATACTCAATAAATAAACAAATATAGTGCAATAATATTAATAGTCTGTTGTAGTTCAGAGCTTCTGAAGAAGGGTTTTGGCCCGAAACGCTGCCTATTTCCTTCGCTCCATAGATGCTGCTGCACCCTTCTCCAGCTTTTCTGTGTACCTTCGTAGTTCAGAGCTTATTTGTTGTTGGGTTCACTGTCTGAGACAAGCTTCACACTGTCTCTGCGGAACTGTTTAATCAGTTGAAGACAGTATATCATAAGTGATAGGAGTAGAATCAGGCCATTCGGCCCATCAAGTCTACTCTTCCCTGGGTCAGCGGCCACTGGTACAGCTGTGCCCATCCCCGGGTCAGCGGCCACTGGCACAGCTGTGAACTGCAGTGTTATCCCCATTTATTCTCTGAGTTTCAAGATTTAACATTAGGGTTATGGAAACAGCTTTTTCAATGTGGATGGCCACAACGTTAAAGCCCAGTTTATAACAAAGACCAAACCAAGTCCTGTGCTACAGATGCACGGATGTAATAGATCGATATTGCACGAAGATGCTACTTCAACCCTGTGCAGGAGAGTTACAAAAGGTCATATTCATTAATTGCATGTTAAATCCAGTGACCGTGTAACTAATGGTTCAAGAACACGAAGGTTAAAATGACATGAACATCCCCTTAGGATTCACAGGAATTTGATTTAATGCGTGTCGTTATGCAAATCAAATGTTTGCTCACTCAGTCACAGCTGTACCAGTGGTGGCTGAGCTGGGGCTGAGTGAAATTGTGAGGGCACTGGGCAGGACACACCTGATCATAGAACGGTAGATAGACACCAAAAGCTGGAGTAACTCAGCGGGACAGGCAGCATCTCAGGAGAGAAGGAATGGGTGACGTTTCAGGTCGAGACTCGAGACAGCTGAAACATAGGCTGTCGCAGGGTGATGCCTGTATTGTCGTGAGGGGTCTCCTCAAATGTCGTTACTTATTTCTTGTCGCCGCTGGATTTTGAAATGTTCAAAACCTTTCGTCGACAGTGGGCTTGATGTTGCCTGTTCTCCAGTCGTAGGTTGTCGTAGGATAATGCCAGGTGACGTTGGTTGTCGCTGGGTCATGACCTCGGTGAATTCCATTGGCGACAACCTACGTCATCCGGCGTCAACCAGCGTGAGTTCTGGCGTCGAGAGAAGTATTCAGTTTTCTTCATTTGTTACCGACAGGGTTGTAGCTTGTCGCTGGTGGAGGTAGGTTGTAGCCTGTGTGGTTGAAGGTTGTCGTAGGTGTGGTCATAGGTGGACGCCCCAAGTTGCGAGGAATTGTGTCGCCGGTTGACGTAGCGTGTCGTAACTTGATGTCGACCAGGTGGCAGCTTGTCGTGGACATTGTCGTGGGGTGGGTGCATTTCCGCCGTCACGCCGCGGCAGTGACTGTCGCCACAGTTGCCTAAAAAATCGCCTAAAAGTGGGGCAGGCCCTTAAGGTGCAGTGGTTAGAATTGTGCAGTGGTTAGAATTCAGTTGTGACCAAACCTGTGTTTTGTAACGGTTGATGATGACTCCATTTGTACACCATGCCTCTATATCTGATGCTCAGTAATGCTTCTGCTTTTTAAACCATTGCTCAATCTGCCGTGCCCTTTAATGATTTAGTCACAATAATCCACTGTCATCGTGCAGGTGACAATTGCACCAACTTGTCCAACTTGAGTTCAGGAGAATAATTCCCAATGCTGCCACTTCAACAGTATTTGTGTGTTGGTGTCTATCAATTTATTGCTTTCCATTTACAGTTGTGATAACAAAGAGAGTAGATTAGCCTATTGAGAATGTTTGGTAATATTACAAAATGCAATTCATGCTTCACCTGTCTGGTCTGTATTTTCATGCAGATACACAGCCCTCTTAAAAATAAGAGAGTCAGTACCTCTATACCAAAGATTACACTTACAAGTTTTCTGGCAGTAAGTAAAATGAAAGCTGTGGATTCAGTGCCCTAACTGCTTCCTGAGTGTGTTGATTTCAACAACATACTAATGTTTAGCTTCCGTGCTGGAACGAGAAGAAGCTCGAGTGTGAATATATTTCCTTGCAAGCAGGTTTTGAATAATATGTGTGATTGGCTTGATTGACATGAATGCCCCCCTTGTTCAACTGGATGCATTAGGCTGTGAATGAAGGAGACAGACACCTAGCATCTTACAATGTGTTGCCCACATGTGAGCTAGTGAGTGCCCACCCACCCGCCCATGGGCTAATGACCTGGAGAATCCATAATCTCATGCACATATTTGAGTGGGATTACTAGATACAGACTGACTTCCTTGTCAATGACGGCCTTGACTGATATGTATCTCCACAAAGAGCAATCATAGACCGGGGCATTTCCTGTACCGCGTGAAGTTGAGGCAGTGACATCTTGACATACTGGAGAGCCGCTGACGTACCATGGGGGAAATGTCTCTTTGCAGTTTGCTGTGATCAATTGCAGGGAGTGGTCTCCATGGTCTACATAGGCAGGGAGGAGAAGCATCATTGCTGAATTTGCAAGTTTTCATTTTAAACTAGCAAATGTCTTTGAACTATGATATCCATGTAGCATAATAGATGCAACTACTCAAAAACAACTTTCTACCAATTATTTGTTTTGCTTTTATAGCATCTTTGTGAACTTGACACAATTCATCTGTTTCATCTTCCAACATTCTTACCATGGGTGGTTTAGTAACATGCCTTTATATTTCCCAGCATCAGGCTTTGTCTTTTTCTTTGATTGTTGTATGCAAAGCAGTAATTGGCCAAGACTTCCATTGCCCCTCCATTTAGTGTTATTCCCATGTTATTGTGCAGTTATTCATTTAGTTTCCTTCAACCAACAAAACAAGGCTCAAAATTACAGATGAGCAAAACCCTCATCTCGTCATTTGATACAGAAATGCCGCCTTCTCTTTACCCATCTAACTGCACCGCTATTAAAACTAACTGATCTAATGAAGCTGTGGATTACGTTTGTTCTCTTCCTTTCCCTGACCAGAAGGAGTTTGTTTTATGAAAGTAATATCTTGACATGGTTAAACATACAAATAAAGCTGTTACATTTATGCTGACAATGAAAGTAAGTGCAGAGTTGGTGGCCGTTTTGCAGAGCACCTGTGCGAAGTCCTCGGGCTGTTAATGGTCCATCCCACTCACTCTGTGTGCAGCGTGGCAATGTTACAAGTAGATTCAATGTGAGCTCCACCTGGTGGTATAACATTCCCCACCCTTGGACCACCAGCGTTCTGTCAGTATGGGAGCTGTGACACGGCCAGCTCTCTGATACTCATTTCTCTCTCCGTTACAAGCCACTGGCACCAGGCCACAACCGTCAGCCTGCATTCCACTACATATTATATTCCTTTGTCAGAATGAACACACTCTGACACCAGTACCCCGTCTCTCGACAGCAACCCTGGTCTTGCCCCTTCATCTTCTCCGCAATGTACATGTTTTCTCTTTCTTTCTCAGTTCCCGACCTGAAATGTCCTCTTCCCACAGATGCTGCTTGACCTACTGGGTATTTCCAGTGTTTTCTGTTTTTTATGTTAAATTTCCAGCATCTGCAGTTAAATTATTTCAATGTTTTAAATATATAGTTGTTTTCCTTTTTGATGTCCTTGTATGTTGATTACTTTTCTTTAAATGTTACTAGACCAAGGGGCCCATCCCCTCAACGCGCAGTTGCGGGGGGGGGGGGGGCCTTCGGTGTCACACACACACACACGACCCCCCCCCCTCCTTGATATTATATTAATATTATTCATTCATTTACCCCATCCCCCGCCCTATCCACTCACGCATAACCTCCAACTGCGCAGGCACGGCTAGAGAGGGGGGGTGGAGAGAGAGGGGAGGGGGATAGAGATTGATGGGTGGGGGGGCGCGCGGCGTCGCAGGGGAGGGCTGGTTCCCGAACGCAATACTCCACCACTCACCCATAGGTCCCAATATTCACCACTCCATGGAGAGGGAGGGGGGGGGGGGCAGAGAGGAAGGGGGGGCAGTTTCTCTCTCCCTCCTCTCCGCCCTCTGCTCTCCACAGAATTCCACAGATTCACCACCCTCTGACTAAAAAAATTCCTCCTCATCTCCTTCCTAAAAGAACGTCCTTTAATTCTGAAGCTGTGACCTCTAGTCCTAGACTAGAGGAGACATCCTCTCCACAACCACTCAATCCAAGCCTTCTACTATTCTGCATGTTTCAATGAGGTCCCCCTCATTCTTCTATACGCTAAATTAGAATGTAGTATGAGGTTTAAGCATGCAATAAATAAATGAGTAGGCTTTAGTTGAATGGAGCTCTGCTTCTCATAGGCTGTAGTTTGTGGTGACGCTGAGGAGCTTTTTGGACTGCAGCTTTATCCTAGGCATGGTCCAACTGAGGTGGTTCAAAGTGTGATTTATTTCACACTTGCCAGGAAATTATATCCAGATCTTTACTGTGCTTTCATCATCTTAAATATTTAAAATAAGATTATTAGATCTGGGCGGCTTTGATATCTCGTTCATTCAAGTAACTCTGATCTTCTGCCACCTTTGGATCATAGTCTCGCAGTATTGCCAAGGAGATCTAAGCTATTAACGTAAACATGTTCACTTGTTATTAAAGAAACTCATTGATGTGGGTCACAGTTTTCCGTTGCTGAAATAAACTCCAGTAGTATGTCCCCCTGACAAATTCAAGGTTCAAGTGTATTTGTCACATGCACCAACTGAAGGTACAATGAACTGAATTTGCCATGCAGCGATGCAATTGGAAAACTTTGGTCACTAGTGTATAATTTATACATTCTTGGTGAGTATTTTTGATCAAAGTGTTTTTTTACTGTGTGAAAGGAACTGAAAGTGAACTAGAGGAAAAAACACTTTCATAATTTTATCAGAATTTACTGTTTTTGATCAGTGATAATTGAAAGGATGAGACACTTGTTAGTGTTATAACGTTGTTTTTTTGTCTTAGGATGAAGCATCTTTGCACATCGTACAGTCTTGCAAGATTCACATGCTTGTGCTCATTCTGCATGGTGGCAACATCCTGGACCCTGGCAGTGGAGACCAGACGTCCAAACAGGCCGATGTCAACACCATCACCTCGGTCTTTGAGACGGTGATGAGGGTGCACTTCCCTGCCGGCCTGGGCCACATTGCCGTGAAGCTGGTTCCCTGCCCGGCCATCTGCTCGGAAGCCTTTTCACTGGTGTCCAAGTGAGTGTTGCAGTTGTTGAGTGCAGGGATGTGATGGGCTATTATATACACCATCCTTGCCAGCTAGTAAACATTCACATCCTCCTGCAATGTGCTACACTTTACAACATGCATTGACAGTTTATAAATATTTACATTCTGCTTCCTGTTACTTAGAATCTGTTGCTACACAGAGAGTTTTTGTTCACATTTCTAATTAAATGATTGAATGTGTTAATTTGTACAAAACAGAACAAACTATCATCTACCATATTTGCCTTTTGATTAAGGTAGCCAATCACTTCTGGTTTTAATGGTTGAAACTCGGAAATGCTAATACCACATCAGCTTAATGGTGCACCTTCTCAATGCGTCAGTCCGTTATCTCCTGCCACGGTTGTCCACCTTGATCCACCGTATAGTGACAGTGGTATCCAGGGGTACTTGCCAATCCCTTGCCGTCAATGGCCAGTCTGAGTTTCTCCAAGGCCACTCAGCTCCAGACCTTGTCCCAGCCTTGGGCCAAGCAGAGGTCAGTGAGTTAAACAGAGAGACATTACAGGGGAGCTGCGAGCCTGCTCCCTACTCCATGCATGATGATCATCTCTCTCAACACCACACTCCCATTCTTTCCCCATACCTGTTGCTACCTGTGGTGTTTAGACCTGCATGTATCACCATTTATCACTGCGTCCCTATGGACCCTAGCTCCACGGTGGCAAGTTCACAGCTTCACATCCCAATGAGTGAACAAACCTGCCCCCATCTCAGTAACCTGAGACTGTGATACCCAGCCAGACAAAACACCTTCCCCACCTCCAATCTCTTCAGCCCTGTCAGAAGATTCTTTCAATTAGATCCCCTGTCCATCTTAAATAATTAAATGAATATACATTGAGTTGAATTCCAGAGGTGAACTGTGCGACTGCCGTTGATATCAATGGCTAACTGATCAGTGGGCATCAAACACTCCAGTGGCTTTAGTCCTAGAGGAAGGCAGTTGTGGCTTTTGGACATGGATCAACCAGGCTCAGGGCACCATTGCAGGAACTGGTCCAGCAGTGCCCCAGGCTCTGCCCTTCAGCCCCTCTGTCAGAGATCGCTCGCTAGGTCAGAGGTGGTGATGTTCCTTGATGATTGATTCCATTCACAACTCCCCAGCAACCCAGCATCTGCGGTTCCCTGTCGCTCCTCAGAAACTGCAGCAGCCCGTGGCTGCATGCAGCAAGACATGCGAACACGGGTGAAAACTGGCAAGTAACGTCTTCACCACAGCTAGTGCGCGCAGAGTCAGAGGTCACAGCACAGAAGCAGGCCCTTTAGCCCACCTTGTCCATGCCAACCCTTTTGTTCATCTACACTAATCCCATTTGCTCACATTAAGTCCATATCTTGGATTTATGGCTTGCCAATTCAAGGGACTGGCTAAATGCTTCTTAACTGTAGTAATTACTAGACTAAGTGGGACATGTTGAGTCCCAGCAGCACACGGGAAGGCTGGTCCCCCAATGCCATATTCCACCTCTCCACCAATTCCAGGATTGGTGGGGGGGGGGGGGGGGCTTTCTGGAGCTCTAGTATGGGTGTTGTGGGCTGAAGGGACTGGTTTCCAGAGGGCTAGTATCGACATTGTGGACCGAATGGATTCTTGGGTTGGCGGCTCAGTCACTCAAGCCTGTTGTGCTGGCGGTTCATCTCTTAAAATTCCATTTCAAGCAGGGTGCAAGGCCACCAAATTCAAGGGCAGTCTCATACCACTTCAAGCAGGGTGCAAGGCTACTAAAGACAGCGAGTCGTGACCTCTCCCTCCTCCATCTTGCAGAGACTGAGCCACGCCCACACTTCTGGGTTTTATAGTCCCTCCCCCCTCCCACCAGAAGGGGCGTGGCCTTCATGGCATGATTGACAGGAGAGAGAATCTCAACATTTTTTAAACACTAATAATTATTTTATTTTTCATCTATGGGAAAAATCCTCGGCACCTGATGAGCGGAGGGGGACTGAGTAAGATGGCCAAAAATCACAGCCGTATGTGGTAAAATCAATATAAAGTGCAAATAGGAAGTGGTCAAGATTAGACTTTTAATTATATATAGAAGGCAAGGCAACTTTAATTAGGCAGGGCAACTTTAATTAGGCAGGGCAACTTTAATTAGGCAAGGCAACTTTAATTAGGCAGGGCAACTTTAATTAGGCAAGGCAACTTTAATTAGGCAAGGCAACTTTAATTAGGCAGGGCAACTTTAATTAGGCAGGGGCAGGGCAACTTTAATTAGGCAAGGCAACTTTAATTAGGCAAGGTAACCTTAATTATGCAGGGAAACTTTAATTAGGCAACACAGCTTTAGCATTTCCAAACCAAAGGCAACACAGCTTTAGCATTTCCAAACTATATTTTCAAACCACATTAAGGGCACTGACAGGTCAGTAAAACCACTCAGTTTAGTAGACATGTGCTCAGTGTTATTCACAGCTCAGAGTGAGAGACGTGACCCTCTCGTTCCCCCATCTTGCAGAGACTGACTGAGGCACTCAACACTTCCGGGTTTTATAGTCCCTCCAGAAGGGGCGTAGCCTTCAGGAGAGAGAATCTCAACTTTTTTTAAACACTAATAACTCTTTAATTTTCATCAATGGGAAAAATCCTCTTGTCCTGCGCAGCGGAGGGAGAGTCTGAGTAAGATGGCACAGCCGTAAGTGGCAGCGTTTTTTCTAAAATCAATATACAGAACACCAGGAGGTGGTCAAGATCAGACTTTTAGTAATATAGACTAGACTGTGGGTCCCATGTTCACATGGGAGGGCTGGACCCCCGACGCAATATTCCATCTCTACACCAATTCCAATATTGATGGCCAGTGGGTGGGGGGGTCTGGAGCACTAGTATGGGTGTTGTGGGCCAAAGGGACTGGTTTCCAGAGGGCTAGTATGGACATTGTGGGCTGAATGGATTCTTGGGCTGGCAGCTCAGTCACTCAGGCCTGGTGGGTTGGCAGCTCAGTCACTCAGGGCTGGTGGGCTGGCAGTTAACTCACGGCTATTCCTTGAAATTCCATTTCAAGCAGAGTGCAGGCCACCAAATTACATTTCATAGCATTTCAGGCAGAGTGCAGGCCACCAAATTCAAGCTAGGACGCTTTGAAACTACTAGTGCCAAGGGCATCCAGGGAAGAGATTACCATGCTTGTTTTTGAAATGAAAAATATCCTCAGCATGTTCCATTTTAACAGACTTGTCTTGGCAGCTGAACATCCATCAATCTATAAGGTAACATGTCAGTTTGTTTCAGACATTGTTGTAGCTTCTGTCTTTTCAGATAACTTTTGCTCTTCCAGCCTCAACCCCATAAGCTATGACGAAAGCTGTTTATCAAACAGCCAGGACCACATTCCACTGGCGGCACTTCCTCTGTTGGCAACAGCGTCGCCCCAGTATCAGGATGCAGTGGCCACAGTTATCTGCAGAGCAAATCAGGTCTACAGCGATTTCATCAAATCCCAGGAAGGAATCTCCTTCAATGGCCAGGTAAGGATATCTCATGAAGGGAAAGCTGCTTTAAGGTGAGAGGGGAAAGAATTATTTCATTCAGAGCATGGTGGTGGGTGTACGGAACGAGCTGCCAAAGGGGGGAATTGAGGCCGGTGCTATAAAAACATTTAAAAGATATTTGGACAGGTACATGAATAAGAAAGGGTTAGAGGGATAGGGGCGAAAGACCCTTATTCTTGATTAGTACGGGTGTCGGGGGTTATGGGGAGAAGGCAGGAGAATGGGGTTGAGAGGGAAAGATAGATTGAATGACGGAGTAGAAGATGGGCCAAATGGCTAAATTCTGCTCCTAAAACGAATGAACTTATGAACACAGGCAGGTTGGACTAGTGTAGATGGGGCATCTTGGTTGGCATGGGCATGTTGGGCCGAAGGGTCTGTTTCCATGCTGTATGACTCCTGACACCAAGCCATCTTGTACCTGTTTGGCTAGCTCACTGTGGACCAGCTAACCATGTAGTAGCTTGTTGAAGGGCTTGCTACAGTCTGTGTAGACAACGTCTACCACCCTGCCCTCATCAATCCTCTTGCTCACCTCTTCAAACAAAAATGCAACTACATTTGTGAGATGTGATTTCCCACACACAAAACTGTACTGATCAGGCCTCAACAGTCCTTGCATTTCCTAATGCAAAATAACATTCCCACCACTGATGTTAGGCTCATCTGCCTCGAGTTCCCAGGCTTATCCCGGGTTCCCTTCTTAAATAAAGGCACTGCAATAGCTAACCTCCTGCCTTCCTGTACCTCACCTGTGGTATAGAAATCTCTGCCAGGACCCCTGTACTCCCCTCCTTACTACCCCTAACATTCCAGGATATACCTGTGATAGACACAAAAAGCTGGAGTAACTCAGCGGTTCAGGCAGCATCTGTGGAGAGAAGGAATGGGTGACGTTTCGGGTCGAGACCCGTCTTTGACTGGTCAGGCTTTACCTGCCTTTGTGCATTTCAGGACCTTTGTAATGTTGATGTCCCTCCCCTGAACTCATTCACTTCCCCTCCTTCACTGTGTCATCCACACAAAGAAAAGGACCAGAAACCTTCTCTCCAGAGATGCTGCCTGTCCCGCTGACTTATTCCAGCACTATGTGTCTACCAAAGAAAAGGAATAATGCAATGAATTGATGTAAACAATTTTACAATCAGGCATTAACAAAGTGAACTTTGTTGTACCAGCTGTGCATTATCCAATCGAGAAATCCATTTTGGAATTGATATGTGATGAGAAAGATATTGCAGTTTGATATTCCTACGGTTGATTCTTACCATTGAAAGTTCCTAACGGACAAATAAAGTTCATTGTATTATGTTGTATTGAGCATGTTCTTTCCATGTCCACTGCAGGTGTGTTTGATTGGAGACTGTGTTGGGGGAATCCTGGGCTTCGATTCCCTGTGTTTCAGCAACCAGACCGTCTCTGAGAGCCAGAACAGTAGCCGGAGAGGCAGTGTGCTGATATGTGATGCAGGTATTGCAGTTTGATATCCTACCCTGCTTCTCACAAAGTTCCCACGGACAAATAAAGCCCTTGTATCCTATTAAGCATATTTCCATAACTGCAGGTGTGTTAATCATAAACTGTGTAAGGGAATCCTGAGTAGAATTAGGTGTTTCAGCCCATCACCGTCTCTGAGAGCCATTCAATCATGGCTGCATCTATCTGAGTGTGCAGGTAACCCCACCCCTGCTTCCCACAGTTCCTCCATCCCCTGCCCCCCGTAGTGATAGGAGTAGAATTAGGCATTCAGCCCATCAAGTCTACTCGCCATTCAATCATGGCTGATCTATCTCTCCCTCCTAACCCCACTCTCCTGCCTTCTCCCCGTACTAATCAAGAATCTATCTATCTCTGCCTTAAAAATATTCACTGACTTGGCCTCCACAGCCTTCTGTGGCAAAGACTTCCACAGATTCACCACCCTCTGACTAAAGACATTTCTCCTCATCTATTTCCTCTAGTCCTAGACTCTCCCACTAGTGGAAACATCCTCTCCACATCCACTCTATCCAAGCCTTTTACTATTCTATATGTTTCAATGAGGTCCCCACTCATTCTTCTAAACTCTAGCGAGTACAGGCCCAATGCCGACAAACGCTCATCAAAGGTTAACCTACTCATTCCTGGGATAATTCTTGTGAAACTCCTCTGGACCCTCTCCAGAGCCTGCACATCCTTCCTCAGATATGGTGCCCAAAAACTGCTCACAATATTCCAAATGCGGCCTGACCAGCGCCTTATAGAGCCTCAGCATTACATCCTTGTTTTTGTATACAGGCATCTTAATGAATGCTAGTATTTAGTTTGCTTTCTTACCGATTCCACTTGCAGATTAACTTTTTGGGAATCCTGCACAAGCACTCCCAAGTGCCTTTGCACCTCCGATTTCTGGATTCCCTCTCCATTAGAAAATATAAGATTGTTAAGGGCTTGGATACGCTAGAGGCAGCAAACATGTTCCCGATGTTGGTGGAGTCCAGAACCAGGGGCCATAGTTTAAGAACAGTTTTTCTCACAGAGAGTGGCGAGTCCGTGGAATTTTCTGCCTCAGAGGGCAGTGGAGGCGGGTTCTCTGGATGCTTTCCAGAGAGAGCTATATAGGGTTCTTAAAAATAGCGGAGTCAGGGGATATGGGGAGAAGGCAGGAACGGGGTACTGATTGGGGATGATCAGCCATGATCACATTGGATGGCGGTGCTGGCTCGAAGGGCCAAATGGCCTACTCCTGAACCTCTTGTCTATTGTTTATTGCCTGTCTTCCTACTACCAAAATGCATGACTCCACACTTTGCTACAGTATATTCCATCTGCCACTTCTCTGGCCACTCTTCCAACCTATCCAAGTCCTTCTGCAGAGTCTCTGCTTTCTCTAGGAAAGAACTGCAGATGCTTGTTTAAATCGAAGGTAGACATAAAATGCTGGAGTAAAACAGCGGGACAGGCAGCATCTCTGGAGATAATAATAATAATAAATTTTATTTATGGGCTCCTTTCAAGAGTCTCAAGGACACCTTACAAAAATTTAGCAGGTAGAGGAAAAACATGTAAGGGGAATTAAATAAATAGTAGAGACATGACTAGTACACAAATTAAAGACAGAATTCAATACAAAACACAATATGAGGCAATTCAAGCCCAGATGAAAAGGGAGGGGGACGTGGGGCTAAGGATAGGCAGAGGTGAAGAGATGGGTCTTGAGGCGGGACTGGAAGATGGTGAGGGCAACGGAATTGTGGATCAGTTGGGGGAGGGAGTTCCAGAGCCTGGGAGCTGCCCTGAAGAAGGCTCTGCCCCCAAAACTGCAGAGGTTGGACTTGTGGATGGAGAGGAGACCGGCTGATGTGGATCTGAGGGACCGTGAGGGTTGGTAGGGGGAGAGGAGGTTAGTGAGATATGGGGGGGCCAGATGGTAGAGGGCTTTGTAGGTGAGGATCAGGATTTTGTAGGTGATCCGGTGGGAGATGGGAAGCCAGTGAAGTTGTTTGAGGACTGGAGTGATGTGATGCCAGGATTTGGTGTGGGTGATGAGTCGGGCGGCTGCGTTCTGGACCAGTTGGAGTCGGTTGATGTAGGTGGAGCTGATGCCAAGGAGAAGTGAGTTGCAATAGTCCAGTCAGGAGGAGATGAAGGCATGGATGAGTCTTTCAGCAGCGGGAGGTGTGAGAGAGGGTCTGAGTTTGGCGATGTTGCGGAGATGAAAGAAGGAGGTTTTAATGACATGGCGGATGTGAGGCTCAAGGGAGAGGGTGGAATCAAAGATCATGCCAAGGTTGCGGGCCTGGGGAGATGGGGAGACAGTGGTGCCGTTGATGGTGAGAGTGGGGTTATTGATTTTGCTGAGTGTGGCTATGGAGCCTATGAGGAGGAATTCTGTCTTATCGCTGTTGAGTTTGAGGAAGTTATGTTGCATCCAGGTTTTTATAGCTGACAGACAGGAGTTGATATGGGAGAGGGGGGGGGTTGTGGGGGGATTTGGTGCCGAGGTAGATCTGGGTGTCATTGGCGTAACAGTGGAAGTCCAGGTTGAAGTGGCGGAGTATCTGACCAAGGGGGAGGATGTAGATGATGAAGAGGAGGGGGCCGAGTACGGAGCCTTGGGGAACGCCTTGAGTGACTGTGGCTGTAGCAGAGGTGCGGTTGTGGAGAGAGATGAAGTGGGATCTGTTGGAAAGGTAGGAACGGAGCCAGCTGAGTGCAGAGCCTTCAATGCCGAGGTCTTTGAGTCTGGTGAGCAGGATGTTATGGTTCACTGTATCGAAGGCTGCGCTCAGGTCGAGGAGGATGAGGATGTTGAGGGAACCAATGTCAGCAGAGGTGAGGAGGTCGTTGAGGACTTTGAGGAGAGCAGTTTCTGTGCTATGAAAGCCAGATTGGAGGGGTTCAAGTAGGTTATACGCAAGGAGGTGGGAATGAAGTTGCGACGCAACGATACGCTCCAGGGTTTTAGAAAGAAAGGGGAGGTTTGAGATTGGGCGGTAGTTAATGAGAGAGGAGGGATCAAGACCAGGTTTCTTTAAGATTGGTGTGACAGCAGCAGTTTTGAAAGCGGAGGGGACAATTCCTTGGGACAATGAGGAGTTGAAGAGATTAGTGAGGTAGGGGCAGAGAACGGGGAGGCAGGACTTCAGTAGGGGACTGGGGAGAGGGTCGAGGGAGCAGGTAGTGGGTTTGGAAGAGCTGATGAGTTTGGAGATTTCAATAGGGGTGACCAGGTCAAACTGGGAGAGGAAGCAGTGTGGAGGAGGGGTAAGGAGGTCAGTGGAGATGTTGAAAGGAGGGGCCTTGGTAGGTAGTGGAGTAGATGCTGGGGAGTCGGGTACAGGGGATAAAGATTGATAGATGGTGCTGATTTTATCAGCGAAAAAGTGGAGGAATGAGTTGCAGAGATCCGGAGTAGAGGTAGGGAGAGTGTTGGCTCGAGGCTTGAGGAGGTTGCCCACTGTGGAGAAGAGGGTTCTGTGGTTTAGGCAGGGATCAGTGAATATGGAGGAGAGGTAGGCAGATTTTGCAGCAATGAGATAAGGAATGGGGATCAGTCTGAAGAAGGGTCTCGACCCGAAAAGTCACTTATTTCTTCTCTCCAGAGATGCTGCCTGTCCTGCTGAGTTACTCCAGTATTTTGTGTCTACCCTGCTTTCTCGACACTACCTGCCCCTTCATCTATTTTCACATAAACCAGAAACTTGGCCACAAGCCTTGAAAATCCCCTCATCCAAATAATTTAAGATTAAGAGTAGCGGTCCCAGCACCGACCCCTGCGGAACTCTAATGGTGACTGTTTGAATTCTATCAGTAACTGATCACAGTCACAGTCTGAAGAAGGGTCTCGACTCGAAACGTCACCCATTCCTTCCCTCCGTAGATGCTGCCTCACTCGCTGAGTTTCTCCAGCTTTTTGTCTACCTTCGATTTTTCTAGCATCTGCTGTTCTTTCTTAAACACAACAGTCACTTTGTGGCCAACTTGTGCTGAGAGCAATTATTGATCACCTGTGCTCTGTAACTGCTTCCAGGACAATGATCTATTATCTCCTGGAATTGTTGTGAACACCAGCACTGGTTCTAACCTGGAGGCCAGTCGGCATCTGAGCAGAAGCAGCAGTGACATTCCACGAAGCGGTGCGGATAATCCAAACAGGCAGCTGCCCCGAAAGAGGAGCGATTCGTCCACATATGAACTCGATACAATTAAACATCATCAGGCGTTTCTCACCAGGTAACTACCGTCAACTGTGTAAGTAACCTGGGCAAGATGTGATACAGACCAGCGTGGGAGATGCTGAGGTAGGGCTCTGTGTCACTGCCATGGGCTGAGCTGTGGCTGTGTGAACATTACACTTACACTTGATGGAGAGGGCATCAGGAATTGGCTCCAGAGTGCCAGTCTGGAAGTACTGGCCATACCTGGAGGTTGCAGGTGAATGATCCAGCTTCCTAGAGGCAAATTAAAGGCTGATTTTCCCCCAAACCATGATGGCATTACTGCATCCCAACCAGGTGACTGGATCTGTCATCCTGTGGTCAAGATGCGGTTGTTCCCTGGTGATACCGTACTCTCTCCAGCACGGCGTTCCTGGTGTTGCCGTACTCTCCCCAGCACGGTGTTCCTGGTGTTGCCGTACTCTCCAGCAGCACGGCGTTCCTGGTGTTGCCATACTCTCCCCAGCACGGTGTTCCTGGTGTTGCCGTACTCCCCAGCACAGCGTTCCTGGTGTTGCCGTATTCTCCCCAGCACGGCGTTCCTGGTGTTCCCCTACTCCCCAGCACAGTGTTCCTGGTGTTGCCATACTCCCCAGCACAGTGTTCCTGGTGTTGCCATACTCTCCCCAGCACGGTGTTCCTGGTGTTGCCGTACTCTCCCCAGCACAGTGTTCCTGGTGTTGCCGTACTCCCCAGCACGGCGTTCCTGGTGTTGCCGTACTCTCCCCAGCACGGTGTTCCTGGTGTTGCCATACTCCCCAGCACAGTGTTCCTGGTGTTGCCGTATACTCCCCAGCACGGTGTTCCTGGTGTTGCCATACTCTCCCCAGCACAGTGTTCCTGGTGTTGCCGTACTCTCCCCAGCACGGTGTTCCTGGTGTTGCCATACTCCCCAGCACAGTGTTCCTGGTGTTGCCGTTCCTGGTGTTGCCGTACACTCCCCAGCACGGCGTTCCGTTGCCAACTGAGCGTTTACTGGCATTCCTTGAGAAGGAGCAGGAGGGAACGTGTCCGTGCAAATAGGCCACATACTGTCACAGCTGACCACATAACGGTGACTGAAGACGTTTACTGGAATAACAAACCATCACTTGGTGGACGTATAAAAACTGAAAACTATTTCCACCTATTTTGAATCTTTCATATGTGGCTTGAGAAACATGGGCCAAATGGGTCGCTGTTCAATGCTTCGTAAGGTGGAGAGTTCATGACATGCTTATTCTACTGTTATGACAATTCTAGACATTCTATACATTTTTTCTCTGGATCTCTGAGAGTATAAAGCTTTATTGAGTGCTGGAGATTGTATGGTGGGCGATTTTCTTGTGAGTTGTGAAGTTGTTGAGCAGTCCTAGTATTCAGTGTCCACACATTTCATCCTGCATTTGATTTTGTGCTTGAGTGACTTGTGGTTTGGCCTTGGTTCACATCCATGAACGTTCATCTCCCACCTCCACTCTGGTTTACTGTGAAGGCTGAGATGTTGTCATTACTCTCTGCTCTGGAGGTAATGGCTGTGTTTACTGGAGGTTGCTCATTGGTAGCATTGATCGCATGAAGCGAGGCAGAGCTAGCTCCTTCAAACAGAAGATTGACAAGATTATTTAGGACTGTTAATGTAATGTTTACAAGGAAATGAATCGCCATTAATTGTAATGAGAATGTGCTTTCTGTCCAGCTTGCAGTCGGGTGTTGTGCGGACTGATTCTGGCTCCAGGCGATCGAGTGGTTCCACCATGCAGGAAGGAGTGAGCCCTGGAAGGTTTGAGTTTGAAGTGACCGACTTATTTCTGTTTGGTTCCCCATTGGGACTGGTGCTGGCGCTGAGGAAGACCGTTCTCCCCAACCTGGATGGTGCGTACTCCAGCCATTCACTTCCCTCCATACCTTACTGAAAGGTCATCGACCGTAGTGCTTGTGTGTTTGATATGTTGCTATCTGTGTGGGCATCTGTGCCAGGCTAGTCCAGTGCCAGTCACCGTGGTCTCTGCAGGGAGCCTGGCTCTGGGGACGGGACCTGGCATGTCCACAGTGCTGTCCCAGAGCTCCTGTGGGTGGTGTAGTTTAGGGTTACACGTTGCTGTGGGCACCACCTGCTACCACTCCCTGCACCTCGGCTGCAGTAGAGAGGGGCAGAAACTCCCTGTCCACGGCATTGAACAAGCGCAGTACTTGACAAAGGACTCTCAGCTCTGCTGCTGGATGGAGACAAATATTTGTCCCCACTTGATCAGCCCACTTCCCTCACTTCATTGCTGAGATCACCTGTGACAGCATCCATGTTTAGATTCTGCAGAAACCTCCATTTACTGGAAGCCTTTATGCTCCCACTCACTCATTCCAGGGTGGATGGAGACTGACGCTGATCCAACCACATAACCCGATTAGCTTGCAAAGCGAGATAGTCTTCCCTCAAGGCATCAAACCACACCCGCCCCCTGGAAGCTCAGGCACGTTCAGTTACTGCAGTGACAGCCATCATAGCCGTCAACAGATTGTGTCCTGAAACTTTATGCAAATGTCATTTGTAGATTTTCTTTATTAATCTTTCCCATCCTGTCCAAAGCAAATAAGCATTGTAAACAGCAGCCCTGTGCTGTTCCCGTCCAGCATGCCTCTGTTTCTACTGCCTCCAAACGCACAGTCTGGATAAGCCCTCTCCATCCTCTACACAGGAACACTATTGGCATTTTTCAGAAGGTGCTTCGTTAGATTTCCTAGGGGTGAAGTGGAAAACTGAGGTTTTGTTTAGAGATACAGCGCAGAAACAGGCCCTTCGGCCCACCCAGTCCACACCGGCCAACAAGCCCCACACGTTAACACTATCCTACACACACTGGGGACAATTTACACATACACCTGTATGTCTTTGGAGGTGCAGGCAGAGCAGTCAAGAAAGCTTGGATTTCTTCCTCTCCTCTGCTCTGGGGATCAAAGTAGACACCATAATGTTCACAATATATGCAGGAGTAACAAAGATTTGCACTGGCTACTTTGCTATTATTCCAAGTCCACTATGTTTAATTGTTTGAAACTTAGACTATTCAAGAGGCAACATAACATAAGTAGCTTCCATGTAGTGCCTGGGTTGCTAGTCTAGTTACTGTTTGCAATATTGCCCCATCTCCATTGTTTTATTTATATCATCCAAATGCAAACAGACGTACTGACTGATGGTGTCCATGTTCCACAGTGTCGCAGCTGAGACCAGCGTGTCAGCAGGTGTACAACCTGTTCCACCCGGCCGACCCTTCGTCTTCTCGCTTGGAGCCGCTTCTGGAGATGAAGTTCCACCTGTTGCCGCCGTTTAACGTTCCCCGCTATCAGCGGTTCCCGCTGGGCGACGGCAGCTCGGCTCTTCTGGGTAGGCACACTTCAGTGGAAGTACAACCTCACCGCTGGCCACCAGTCTCGGCGGCAACTCTGGCTGAGTAAATCATGATTAATTAGCTAATGCGAGCAAAGCTGTAGATTACAACAAACTCTGCAGGTAGAATCTATTTCAGAAAGTCAGCAAAGCAGGCTGGTGAAGAGAGGTTTTGTTCTCCATCTTGGTGAGCAGATACCCACAGCCATGTGAGGCTGCAGCCACGGAGGGTGTTTGTGCTACATTTAACAGGCCGGCTGGAGCCGTGGTCATCAGACTGCTGCAACGTGTAGATATTAACAGTGGCAGAGAGAGCTGTGTCTGAGTTACTGGATCCAGGGAAAGTGATTGATTCCCTATTACTGTTATTAATGAACTGGAGAAGAAATCGTGTTTTGTTTTGCTTCATTATTTATTTCCACATCAGTTTTAAACAGATAATGTTGAAGTAGAATATTAAAACCACTTGTTAAAATAGGTAGTCTAGCAAATGAATGATTTCAATAGGATGAGGAAAATAATACATTAAACTAAATGAATAAGTGGTGTCAGAATGCGTGTCGGTTGTGGTGTGTGTGAGCATTACCGGTTTGTGGCTACTTGTCTGTCCTTTTGTTTTTCTCCATCTGCTTTAGTTGAGACAATCCAGAGCAATCCCATCCTCATCCTGGAACCTCCATTTGTGACTGTCCAACGACAGGAGAGTGTAATGGAAACCAGTATTCCTGTTCCTGTCCTTAACTGGCAAGATGCTTCCAGTCGGAATCCAACTGTTGCAGAGTGTGTGTAGCCTCTCCTTTTGTACTCTTGTGCGTTGTCTTGTGTGCTTGCTTCTTTGCATGGAGACGATACCATTTATGCTCAGGGTGGACTTGAAACATTTTCACTGTTGGGGAGACTTTGCCCAGGGACTGGGCACCAGGAGTGGGCATCAGGGAGTGGGCTCCAGGGAATGGGCACCAGGACTGGGCATCTGGGAATGGGCACCAGGGAATGGACACCAGGAATGGGCTCCAGGGAGTGGGCACCGGGACTGGGCATCAGGGAATGGGCACCAGGAGTGGGCACCAGGAGTGTGTGTGTGTGTGATTGTACACGCATGCTGGGAGGTAACGAGTTGTGCTTGTTGCTGGACTTGTAATGCAGTGGCCTGGACCAAAGCTCAGCACAGTGGAAATGTAAGTGACTACATTAAAGCTCCATAGCTAATAGCATGAGCATTGACCATGAAGCTGTTGGTTTGTTATAATGACTGGGCTTGTTCAAACGCCCTTTAGGAAATTAAATATTGCTCAAGGCTCACAACTCTTGAGTGCTCCTTGAAATGGCCCAGTAACTGTTCACTGCAGGGGTGCAGCAATAACGAGCGCAGGAAATGCGCAGCATGTAAGGCAGCAGCTGGTGAGAGAGCAACAGAAGTAATGTTTCACACCCTCCATCAAAACAGGAAACGTTACAGGGCAGCTTGTAAAATGTATAATGAGAGGAGGAGAGAATGAAGTGAAAGTGAGTGAAAGCACTGGAGCCACAATTATAAAAGGGACAAGGGTTGTAACAGGGAAGTGACCATCCATGTGGGAGGCAGATCATTACCAAACAACCAGAGCGCTGGAATGGTGGCTCCTGGTTCTCAGTCAGCTTGGCTGTAATGAGTCTGCTTTAGAATCGAGTTGGATGCTGGGGATAACCTGGGAGTGAGTCACATGCTGAGAGACAGAGTCACATATGTAAATTGGCCGTGGTGTTATGTAGAATGTCTCACTCTGCATTTAGTCAGCGTTTCTCAACCTTTTTACCCTTGCGGGACCCTTAAAATAATTTTCATCTCAGGGAATCCCTACATAAAAATTGTTATATACCTTTATTAATCTTTTTCTTTCTCTTTCATAAACTTAACATTCATAAGGCAAACATCATATATTTTTCTGATAACTGGTTTCAGCAAAAAGTAACACGTTTTTCTCAAGTTTATTAACAATGTAAAAGAAACTGAAATCAAAGTGCTTGTTCAAAACTGAAGCAAATAAAGGCAAACAGAAGAACTGACCTTGGAGGAGAGAGAGAGAGAAAATAACACACAAACTTTTCATAAACTAACATAAACATACATAAATAAACTTTTCAAAAACTAACAAAAATAAACATAAAAATACTTAATTTAAAAAAAATCATATAACATCCCTAAATATTGGTTAAAAATGACTAAAGATGGGTGACTGAGGGACTGTACCTGCGCGGCAGGAAACACAGACAGGACTGATGGAGACCATGCGTGCGTCTGTACTCGAGTGAGTCTTGATGATACACGAATCTGTCACAAACAAGCTCCTGTCTACTGACCACTAAACGCCGTTTCACACTGGCCCCCTATAGACGTCGCTAAATATAGTCCCTATGATTATTATACTTTAAAATTATATAACAGGTTGAAGAAGAATATGCCGTACATGTATAATAAATATGAAATTACAAATATGAAATTAAACACAAAAATGACTAAAAAATTAATTTACATATGATTAGCCTGTTATTCACAATTTCTCTCGTATCCCCGAGCGACCTTTCGCGGAACCCTCGTGTTGCGAGGAACCCCGGTTGAGAAATGCTGGTCTAGAGGGAAGCACGTGGCAGGCAGTGAGCAGTAGATCACTGCTTCACATGTTCAGTATAACGGGTGATAGAGAGGGAGATAACAGGGCAGCTGATGTGGTTTCCTCATCTTTCATCTGTCATTTCCATCTTCTACTCTTCATTTACACTTGCCCACAATCCGTCTACACCCAGATAGAGTCTCACTCTAGCGATGGCAACAAGAGACAGCCAGCACGCGGTTGATTAGAACAGACTTACCGTGAGGCTTCTTTCAAGTCCAGGACAAGGCTGATGCATCCACTTTAATTTGGAATCTACTGAAAATTCATTTGCACTGAATTCAAGCTAAGATTGAACAACGATTTACAAATCTTGGTGCAAGTGTGTTGAGAAATCGTAAGCAGGGTTTACCACTTTGGGTAAAGATTGCACTTGTCTCTCTTGAAGGCAAGTCAAGGTTGATTAAACTTACAAAATGAAATTGCTAACCATTTTCATTCACTGTATTATTGCTGATCAAGATACAGATGAATGACATACTCATCCATCACAAACACTGATATCACAAACTCTTGCCCCAGATTAAGGAAAGCTCACGTATTTACCACTTTTAAACACTAATCCCATGAAGTATTTGGTTTCATCTGCCTACGCTGTTTGATTTAATTTTTGCATGTAGTTTATTCCTTTTCATGATTAATGGATTGTTAATTTACTTTCCCTATTCCAGATTTGTACGTAACGTGTTTGTGATTTTCTTTGCGTAGTGTGCATTTGGTTATATGTTTGGCATGAGCATTGTGGTATTGAAATGAATCTTGCTGCTTGAAATTCAGTATGTCCAAAATATAACTATTTTAAAATTTATTTTCCTTAAACAGATAAACCAAGAACAAAGAAAACACATGAGCTAATTGTATGAATTCTGTGTTTACTAAAATAATTGTTCACTAAAGTGAAGAGTGTTCACTAAACAGTGGGACAGCATGAAGCAGTGTATTGTCACCTGTACTGTGAAAAGCTTTTGTTGTGTACTAACCACTAAAGTGACTTTACTAAAGTGATTGTACACTTTAAAACAGTGAAAGAGTATGAAAAACTGTTGCCCAGGTCTGGCCTTGTAGCTAATCGAAGGACATTGCTCCAATCAGCACTGGAATACTGTAGCAGTCAGTCAGTGTCAGAATAGATACCTCTGGTGCAACAATTAATCACTCAGTGAATTTTATCAGCAACCACAGAATGGACAGACACTCCCTCTTTCTCAAGCACCCGATTCTGCAGCGTGACCATGAAGAGGTCATCTCTGGCCAGATGATCTCCTGTACCTGAGCCCCTCAGTTTCACAATGTTTACTGAAGTATATTTTTATACAACTTCCAATAATGCCAGAATAGCGTTTACTTTTTGATTTGCATAGTGCAAAGTGTTATGTGGCGTGCCTCCGAGATGGATTGTTAGAGCAGCGTGTATTGGAGCCTACCAGGGAGAAGGCAATTCTGGATTTAGTGTTGTGTAATGAACCAGATTTGATAAGGGAACTCGAGGTAAAGGAGCCATTAGGAAGTAGTGACCATAATATGATAAGTTTTAACCTACAATTGGAGAGGGAGAAGGGTACATCAGAGGTGTCGGTATTACCGTTGAGCAAAGGGGACTATGGAGCCATGAGGGAGGAGCTGGCCAAAGTTGACTGGAAAGATACCCTAGCAGGGATGAAAACAATGGCAGGTATTTCTGGGAATAATACAGAAGGTGCAGGATCAGTTCATTCCAAAGAGGAAGAAAGATTCTCAGGGGAGTAAGGGGTGACTGTGGCTGACAAGGGAAGCCAAGGGCAGCATAAAAATAAAAGAGAAGTATAACATAGCAAAGATGAGTGGAAAGCCAGAGGATTGGGAAACTTTTAAATAGAAGATAACTAAGAAGGCAATATGGGGAGAAAAGATGAGGTACGAGGGTAAGCTAGCCAAGAATATAAAGCAGGATAGTAAAAGGATTATTACCTGAATGGTGTCAAGTTAGGAAAAGGGGAAGTACAATCTGGGTGTCCTTGTACATCAGTCACTGAAAGTAAGCATGCAGGTACAGCAGACAGTGAAGAAGGTAATGGCATGTTGGCCTTCATAACAAGAGGAGTTGAGTATAAGAGCAAAGAGGCCCTTCTGCAGTTGTACAGGGCCCTAGTGAGACCACCCCTAGAGTATTGTGTGCAGTTTTGGTCTCCAAATTTGAGGAAGGACATTCTTGCTATTGAGGGAGTGCAGCATAGGTTCACAAGGTTAATTCCTGGGTTGACTGGACTGTCACATTTGGAAAGAATGGAGCGACTGGGCTTGTATACACTGGAATTTAGAAGGATGACAGGGAATGTTATTGAAACATATAAGATTATTAAGGGAATGGACACGCTAGAGGCAGGAAACATGTTCCCGATGTTCGGGGAGTCCAGAACCAGGGGCCACAGTTTAAGAATAATGGATAGACCATTTAGAACGAAGATGAGGATAAACTTTTTCACCCAGAGATTTGTGAATCTGTAGAATTATCTGCCTCAGAAGGCAGTGTAGGCCAATTCTCTGGATATTTTCAAGAGATAGTTAGATAGAGCTCCTAAGGATAGTGGACTCAAGGGATATGGTGAGAAAGCAGGAACGATTACTGATTGGGGATGATTTGCTATGATCACAGTGAATGGCAGTGCTGGTTCGAATGGGCCAAATAGCCTATGATATGTGTTAATTTGGTCTTGGTGTAATATTAAAGTTGCAGTCACCAAGTTGAGCAGCATGCCGTCTCCAAGCCTGCGTTTGACAGTGCTTTTTTTGCAGCATGACCTCCTTTTCCAAATGGAGCCAATTTGCTTGTTTACTTTCTCCCTTCTGCGGCTTGATTCCGTCACAAAGGTTCACATTGCAGTGGAATGTCTTTGGCTTTTTTTCATTTTTATTGCAAAGTTCAAGTGAAATATATTTATCTTCTTGCAACTGGTGATAAGATGGGCATGTGTGCCATACCCAGTGGTTGCCTCTCGTGCCTGTGTTAGCCTCTGTTTGCTGTGGTGCTGAGTTTAATTGTGATCTTGTTTTTGGCACTACAGCGGACATTGTCCAGACTCACCCTGCTCTCTTCATGGAAGGTTCGTCCCCTTCCTCTCCCTCCACAGCGCCTGTATTCCGGGGCTTCCGCAGAGCTAGTGAGGCCAGCATTGCCAGCCAAGTTTCAGGGATGGCTGACAGCTACACGGCTTCCAACATCGCCAACAGTATGTGCCGCACTGAAACACAAACCGTCCCACGCTAACCGTACTGACACTCCATAAACTGCACATCCTTAGATATTTTACACCATTTTGCGATTACAAAAATAATCTTATAAATAGAAGCTAGGCAACATTTATGTTCTAATTAAGGGGCATGACAATGGAGAGAAAATCAGGAGAGCTTTGCCTCTGTATTTATAGCATAACTGTAAGATGCAGTGGTATGCCATTCACTACTACTCCACTGTTCAATAAGGTCACAGCTGACGCAGACCTGCCTTCAACACCACTTTCCAGCTCCTCATAGTCATTCCATGGGACAAAGAGCAGTATTCCCATTAGCCTGAAGACTGTACCTGATGCTTGTTGTGTCTCGAGAAGCATCCAACACCTTGCATTGGAACGTTTTGCAGTCTTACACCATTGAATTGATGATTTGCTGCATCATTGTATGTTCTGAAATGGCATTCCTTGCATTTGCCCACATGACACTGCAGGAGCCAACCTCCCTCCCCCCCCCCCCCCCAGCCCACTTCCCCCCCACCCCCCCCCCCCCCCCCCCCCCCCCCCACCTAGCCCACTTCCCCCCCCCCCCCCCCCCCCCCCCCCCCCACCCACCCACCTAGCCCACTTCCCACCCACCCCACCTAGCCCACTTCCCACCCTCCCCCCACCCACCTAGTGGGAGATCTAAAGAGAACAAACATAGACCTGCCCTAATGCAACATTTTATTTTAATCAAACAAAAAACATTTTTAACTGTTCATATTTGTGTGTTGTGTAATTTGAATTTTGTTTTCATTTCTCAGAGAAAAAATATCAGTCAATCCCTCACAAAAAGTTGGGTTTCTTGTCCAAACTTATCCCCTACAACAAAGCCCTTCCAAAATTCATTTACCCTCAGCGCTATAAACAGTCCAAAGCAATGCTGTCACAGAACAAGCAAAGGCTGAGACAGAATGTTGTGAAACCGATTGGAGCAAAGCTGAGAGGGTACGAGACGGATCACCACACAGGTATTGGGGGTAGAAACTAACAACATAGATATTAGGATATAGCATCGTCCCTTAGAAACCCTCTCCACACAAAATAAATCATTTCCCTTAACATGTAGAAATAAATTTCATGTGGATATTGAACCCAATCATAATCTACCATTAACACCAATTAGACCTGTGATTTGTGCCTTTATCATTACTAATTGGATGATGAAACACTGAAGGTTACATTTCAATCAATCACTATAATGAACTAGTTTTTACTTAATTAAAGCAGTGTAGGAGACCATTCGACCCACGATGTCCATGGCAGCTCCTAGTGGAGTAATCCCATTATTCACATTCCCCTGTTGGGCATGGTGGCTAGAGTGTGTGTTCTGGACTTGTATAAAATTAGATCAACACAGCATAGCTGGCCCCAGCATTGTGAGCAGAACACGTTCACACTGAGGCTGAGATGAGACTGCCGTTCAACTAAAGCAGCGTTGTCATGTGTTTCAGTTGCGTCCAGGTGGTGGGGGACTAAGAGAGTTGACTACGCTCTCTACTGCCCAGACGCTCTGACAGCCTTCCCAACGGTAGCCCTGCCCCACCTCTTCCATGCCAGCTACTGGGAGTCAAGCGATGTGGTGTCCTTCCTGCTGCGACAGGTAAGAAGCAAGACATTCATTCCCTCTGTGCTGTGTCAGTGTGTTGCATGACTTCCGGCCCACTCAAGCACTTTAGTCATTGTGCTCATTTAGAATAATAACGTATAATATAAAATATTGACACTTAGATCATGAGACATGAAAATGCAAGTGTTCTGGAACTGGACGGGAAGGAGGTTTCAGTGTTCAGTCCTTCAAAACCACGAGAGAAGTGGCTTCGCAAGAGGACGCATGTTAAGATAAGGGTATGGATTTTCCTTTGATATCCAGGGGTCTGATATCTCTACCAGCGGGGGATCTTCTAGGTGGTAATGATCATAATCGTACGGTTACGGTGGTGCTTGTGCATGTCGACCACTCCAAGATGGTCATTTGGAAAGAACAGTGCAATGCAGTGAAGCCAAGTGGAGTTACATTTGGCAGATAAAGCATTAACTGGTGAATGGGAAGATTGGGAGGTGACGATGTTCCCATGGGATGGAGCACCCCAGATGACCAGAGAGTAAACATAGAGAGAGAAGGAGCATGAAACAATGTCAGGTTGTTAATACAAGTGGGAACAGGGCTGATGACCGAGATCTGAATGAGCAAATGGAGAAGGAACAGGGGAAGTGAAGAGAGGGCAGGCAGAAAAACTAATGACAACCATAAACAGGAATGCACAGATGTGCCGTGGGAACCGAGGTGTAAGGCAAGGTGGTGTTACAGGTATTGTGGGCTGGGTCTCACGGGAGTACAGGCAGGCAACGTTCAGGGTTAGGGCCCATTGCAGGGTTAGGGCCATGGCAGGGTGTAGAGTTAGGGCCAGGGCCATGGCAGATGGTACAATGTGGAAGGATAAGGGGTAAACTTTGTTTGAAAAGTGTGCAGAGTACATTTTTAAAACGTTGAGAGATAGCAAGGTGTTTACAGGGGCGGGCGTAGTGTCACGGCTGAACGGGTTTGCTATTCGGGGTGAGCTTCTGCTCTTCTGCAATTGTATGTTTTACAGTGAAGGAGACCATACATAAAATGCCTTTCCTTTGCCCAGAATGTTACAGCAAACCATCGAGTGAACGATGTGATCGTCACTGAGGACGGTCCTCAGACACTGATGGGCAGATTCATGTATGGGCCGCTCGATATGGTCACACTGACTGGCGAGAAGGTGAATACTGCTAATATCTGATGCACCTTTCATCAATGCTTGTGTCTGCCAAAGCTGCACTACACAATGGACGCTGGGTTCCCACATGAAGCCAACCATTGCCGTGGGACTGGCATTGGTGAGCCATGGAGTATTTCAACTCCCTCACCGCCACTAGACAGGTGAGGGCAGTCTAGACAGGTGAAGGCAGTCTAGACAGATGAGGGCAGTCTAGACAGGTGAGGGCAGTCTAGACTGGTTAGGACAGGGAAGCGCTCGGCAATGTTTCTGTTGAGTGGTACCCACCCATTGCTTCCCTGATATTGGTGGTGGGGGCTCGGTGGGGCCGTGAATGCCGGCTATAGGGGAGGGTCCCTCGTGCTTGTATTGCTGTTCATGGCTCGCTGCGTCTGTATGAAGAGCACCAGTTATTGTAAAATTGAAGGTCATTCAGAAGTGAGCTAGCATCGCCACCTCATGAGGAAGGGGCTGGCCACAGGATACTGTCTAGTGGTAGTCCCTGTGATGTCCTACAGCTGCCATGCACTGGCACAACCACAGCCATCTGCCAGTGTGGGATGCTCTCCAACTGCTTCTATATTTTCTCATTGTTTCTGCAGTTTCACCAAAGGCAGTCAGTCCAGCTCAACACTATGGGCCAAACATCCTGACAAAGCCCCAACTGACCATGGGGGTACAGCTTACAGTGAGGAGGTGAAACTGGGAATGCTGCTCATTGTTGTGTGGAGTGTTGCTACACTGTCTCTGTGTTCTGCCGGGACTGTAGCCCTGGTGGTCAGGGGAGGTAGCACACGCTGACTCCACACGCTGGTCTTGTTCTCACCTTCACAATGCAGCTCGATGGAACCTATTTTGCCAGAGGCAGCTCCTCGGTCTTCTTCAGTGCTTGTGAAATGTTTTTTATTGAACTTTGTTAATACATCACTAAGATGATGTGTTGGAATATTTGATTTAGCACCATCTGCACAATCTCATTATTATCTTTCTCCAGGTGGATATACACATTATGACTCAGCCTCCCACAGGAAAGTGGGTGTACTTTGACACCGACATTACAAACAGCAGCGGCAGGATTTCCTACGTTATTCCAGATGGCAAAAGACTGGGGATCGGTGTCTATCCAGTAAAAATGGTCATTAGGTAATTGTAAAGATGTTTAAAATATTGAAGTGTGCCGTTACAGGAAGATGATTTCCTTTAAACTTTGCTGATATTTCTAAACTTTGTTACTTTGATTATTGTCAGATTTACTGAGATGGGAAAGGTTTATTTTGTGCACGACTCAGTCAATTCATACCGTATAACATCAGGTAGTGAGTGGACAAGAGAAAATAAACAGAGTGCAGAATAGAGTGTTACAGCTGCAGAGAAAGTACATGGACCACAGTGAGGTAGATTGGAAGATCGAGAATTCATCCTTAGCACATGAGAGGTTTGTTGGAGTCTTACAATAATGGGGAAGACGGTGTTCCTGAATCTGGTGTTTGTGCTTTCAAGCTTTCGTCTGTCGGACAGGAGAGGAGGAGAGAATGACTGGAATATGAGTGGTCCTTGATTGATTTTGCTGACACAGCGTGAAGTGTGGATAACTAACGTCAATGGTGGGGAGTCTGCTCTGTGATGTACTGGGTGTTGGCAGAGCAGTTGCTGAACCAAGCAGTGATCCCTCCCCAGAATGTGTGGGTTGGTTCTCCAGGAGAGACCCTAGCTGACACACAGCGGGCTGGGATCTGAGGCCGGGCTCAAAGACCAATGAGCAGCAGATGGGAGCCCTGTGAGCCGTTAGCCATGGCTCAGTGCAGCTCTGCCTGATTGCACAGGGCCGACACTGGCCGGCACCTCTGGGAGAGTGGTCACCCACTGGTCACCCACCTCTCAGCGCCTGTACCCTCTAGTACAGTAGATTTCAAACTACACTCAATACTCAAGGATAATGCCACTTGTTTTAACATCAGGAATGAGAGGTCATAAGGGATAGTAGAATTAGGCCATTCGGCCCATCAAGTCTACTCTGCCATTCAATCATGGCTGATCTATCTCTCCCTCCTAACCCCATTCTCATGCATTCTCCCCATAACCCCTGACACCCGCACTATCTATCTCTGCCTTGGGCAAAGGAATTCGTTTCTGAATAATTAGATTTAAGATGGACATTGCTGTACTGTGAGCTTATTTTGATAACCTGTGGAAAGGATTTGCTGTGTCTTGTCCTAGAGGGGACCATACGTCAGGGGACAGCTACATCACGGTGCTTCCAAGGGGAACGGAGGGTGTCGTCTTCAGCATTGATGGATCATTCGCAGCCAGTGTTTCCATTATGGGGAGTGACCCCAAGGTGCGAGCTGGGGCAGTCGATGTTGTACGGTAAGCACGGGCACCAGAGCCGAACCCACACACTAGCCCACACACTAACCCACACACTAGCCCACACACTAACCCACACAGCACCACACACTAACCCACACACTAACCCACACACTAACCCACACAGCACCACACACAGCACCACACACAGCACCACACACTAACCCACACACTAACCCACACACTAACCCACACAGCACCACACACTAACCCACACACTAGCCCACACACTAACCCACACAGCACCACACACTAACCCACACACTAGCCCACACACTAACCCACACAGCACCACACACTAACCCACACACTAACCCACACACTAACCCACACAGCACCACACACAGCACCACACACAGCACCACACACTACCCCACACACTAGCCCACACTAGCCCACACACTAACCCACACAGCACCACACACAGCACCACACACAGCACCACACACTAACCCACACACTAGCCCACACTAGCCCACACACTAACCCACACAGCACCACACACTAACCCACACTAACCCACCCACACACTAACCCACACACTAACCCACACGACCACCACACACTAACCCACGCACTAACCCACACAGCACCACACACTAACCCCCACACTAACCCACACAGACAGACAGAGCGGTGGGTGTCAGTCTGGAGCTCCAGCCTCATGCAGGGTAACAATGTATACAACTCAGTGGCTCTGACCCGTCTCCGTCATTGCTGCCTGATCTGCTCACTATTTCCAGCGCTCTCGGCTTTTATTTTGATTTCCAGTATCTTAACTTACATACTAACCTTTTTGTAGAGATTGTCTTTATTGATTGTTTGATCCAAGTAAAGTGATATATGCATGCACTAAGAAACATTAACGCACGCACTGTGTCCAAGCTTTATCTCCAATTTGATGATGTTCCTTGGGAAGATCTTTGGGAGTTTCCCACACGTATGGCAGTCAATGCTGTGTTATTGATGATCGATGCTGCCTGCCTGCTAGTGGGGTTAGGGTGTCTGCAGAGAATTAATGGGCTGTTGTTCCCGCAGACACTGGCAGGATCTCGGCTACTTCATCGTCTATGTGACGGGACGTCCCGACATGCAGAAGCAGAGAGTGGTGGCGTGGCTGGCCCAGCACAACTTCCCCCACGGAATCGTGTCCTTCTGCGACGGGCTGGTACATGACCCACTCCGGCACAAGGCCAACTTCCTGCGCAGCCTAGTGCACGACGTAGGTATCTCAGCAAAGGGCTGCTGGACAATGCTGGCCTGTGTAAACGTCACTGTCCCTTTTGGGCAGAGCAATAACATTCACTTCACTAACAACCTCTATTCATTTTATTCTATGTTTCTTAACCCGGCCAGCAGGTGTCGATGAAAGTTCATGCAGCCTACGGCTCCACAAAGGATATCTCCGTGTACGCTTCCCTGGGCTTATCACCGTCACAAATCTTCATTGTCGGCCGTTCAACCAAGAAGTACCAACATCAGTGCCAGGTAGAGAGACTGGCGCACACGCACATATATATATTTTACCGCGCATATATATATTATCACACGCACACGCATATATATATATATACTGCACACGCACACATATATATATATATTACCACGCAAGCACACACACACACGCATATATATATTACACACACACATATATGTATATCATACACACACACACACTCGCTCACTCACACCCACACACACTCTCTCACATATACCACATATATATACCACACAATCACACACATATATATCATACCAATAGTTCCCTCCATAGTGTTTGGGACAAAGACCCATCATTTATTTATTTGCCTCTATACTCCACAATTTGATATTTGTAATAGAAAAAAATCACATGTGGTTAAAATGCACATTGTCAGATTTTAATAAAGGCCATTTTTATACATTTTGGTTTCAACGTGTCGAAATTACAGCAGTGTTTATACATAGTCCCCCTAATTCAGGGCACCGTGATGTTTGGGACACAGCACTGTCATGTAAATTAAAGTATTTTGTTGCATTTCCTTTGCATGCAACGACTGCTTGAAGTCTGCGATTCATGGACATCACCAGTTGCTGGGTGTCTTCTCTGGTGATGCCCTGCCCTGTATTGCAGCCATCTTTAGCTTATGCTTGTTTTAGACAATGAGTGCAGGAATGGGCCATTTGGCCCATCGAGCCAGCACTGCCATTCAATGTGATCATGGCTGATCATCCCCAATCAGTACCCTGTTCCTGCCTTCTCCCCATATCCCCTGACTCCACTATCTTTAAGAGCCCTATCTAGCTCTCTCTTGAAAGTATCCAGAGAACCAGCCTCCACCGCCCTCTGAGACAGAGAATTCCACAGACTCTCTGTGTGAAGATGTGTTTCCTCATCTCTATTCTAAATGGCTTACCCCTTATTTTTAAACTGTAGACCCTGGTTCTGGACATTGGGAACATGTTTCCTGCCTCTTGCGTGTCCAAACCCTTTATAATCTTATATGTTTCAATAAGATCCCCTCTCATCCTTCCAAATTCCAGAGTGTACAAGCCAAGCCACTCCATTCTCTCAGTGTATATGACAGTCCCGCCATCCCAGGAATTAACCTTGTAAACCCACAGCAAGAATGTCCTTCCTCAAATTATGGGACCAAAACTGCACACAATACTCCAGGTGTGATGAGGAGATAGGGTGAGTGCAGATTTTCCCACATTTGATGAGTACTTCCAGCACTTTCTGCTTTGATATGGTTTTATTTATTGTGGTATCATTGTCTGCGTATTGTGCTGGATGTTCCTGTATTAGAGAAGCTCTTCCATCTTCACTGCATATGGAGGTGCTGATGGAAAGCCCTGTGTCTTTGTGAAGTGCTTCAATTCCTCTGCCAGAGGTGAAATCTCTGGGCCTTGACTATCTCGGCACTTTAGTCAGACAAGTATGTCTTGTTGATACTTTGTGGTGTTGTAGTTTTTGACAGATGGATATGCAGCACATTTAGCACAACTGGAGTATACGCAACGATCCCGTCCTGCTAAGAGCAGTTCCAGAATGGTGCTGCGAAAGGGGAGCTTTGGTCTACCCTCACAGCCGGACTTCCTGAGGAAAAGGAACCACTTGCTGCGCACCATCTCCAGCCAGCAAGCAGCATCCACTTCCAACAAGCCTGAGCGGACCTACAGCCAGTCTGAAGGTGAGCAGGATCGAGATAAGGAACGTGGGAACCGGAGCATGAGTATCACTGCCAGCTGCTGGGGTCGGCCTGGCACCTCCAGGCTGGAATCTGGTGTTTAATGAAGGCACTGGAGGTGGGGGTCGGTGCTGGGACGGTAGCCTGCAGGTGAATGGTACCATGGTGCTAACAAAGTGAATCGGACTGAAGACATGAACTCTCAGCCTTAACAATTCAGTGTTGCATTGTGGGACACTAGCTTGTTACCCTTTGTTATAGAGATACAGCTTCAACTTTTAAAGCCTGCTTCATTCGGCACCTTTTCTATCGATGTTTGTAAATACCCATACCTTGTGTCAAAGTCAGTGTCACCGAACCACACATCTCTCTCTCAAAGTCTGCTTGCAATCCAGCAGGAAAGTGGCATCACATTAGCTGTTCATTTTCATATGGTTTGGCTTTAGTAACTCAATGCTGAAAATCCTTCTTCAACGTGATTAACTATATTCACAGAGTAATCCTCTTGTGTGCAGACTGTAAGGTTTAATCCAAAGCTGCTCATTCAAGTATCTGATATTGGAGCTTGGTATTGTGCCAATGAAAGTTTAAAATGGAACTTGCTTCTTTGACTCCCTAGAAAGTAATTTAGGAATACTGCCAAAGGAATAGACAGTATCTGTTTTTGATGAATTATATAAAGGTCAATATAAATTTGAGGTTGTATCAAATGCAATAAATGAAGTGTTTGTGGATATTTCAGTCACATTCAGTGAAGCAAGACTAAGGAAAAGTGCAATGAGAAAACCAATACTGGCTTTAAAGTGTACCTAGTTAGATCAGTACACATGTGTACCTAGTTCAGTACACAGTAAAGTCTACCTAGTTAGATCAGTACACACCGTCTCGGGGGCTACCAAGCAGGTAGACACAAAGAATTTGCTGTTGAACAAAGATGCTAAACTGCCAATACTTAAGTAGCTTTGTTTTACAGTTTCCTTCTCCTTAAATTAGATTTTGTACCATATTGGAGTATATTTCACTCCTCGACCTGGTGTTTTGGTTTTATTACAGAACTGCCCAGAGATGCCAGAGCTATATGTGCATGTGTAATAAAGGGTAAACATCACCCCAGAATGAAATGACATGACTCAGAGTCTGACAACTTTAGAACAGAGAAAGGAACCACTGAATATTTCTCAAACTAAAATGCATCCTGGTCCTCAGGTGTTAGAAAGAGAAAACCCCCAGTCACTGAGGAATGATCTCGTCTGATCCCAGTTCCATTTGTTGTCAAGCTTGCTTCCTTCTCTAGTTAGTGTCATTGCCCACTTGCTCCTGCCCCCAACCTAAGCTGCCTTTGCTCATTGTAAACAGAGTCAGGATAGCACGTGTTATGGTGGAGTACTAAACCCTGTACTCCAGCATACTGCTGTTCCTACTCACAATAACAGCACATGATCTGTTTTCATCTAATACTGAATATTGAACCAAAATTCTGGTGATGCTGGAAAACAAAGCACATTGGAGCGAATTAGCAGGTCAAGCAGTGACTAGAGAGAGAGAGAGAGAGAGAGAGAGAGAGAGAGAGAGAGAGAGAAGCAGAGTAACATGTGCGACGAGGATCCACAGGCGTGGGGACCGGTTTAGTGTTTCAGGATTTATTTCAAAATGTTATCTGTTGTGCTTTCTTACACTGAAGGACATGCCTGCTTATTTGGTTACTATGAAGCACAGGTTCGCAAGCTAGTTCAATCTAAATGGCTAAATTAGGGGAATATATCAAGTGAAGTTTTTACTCTTTCAAATGACAAACTCAACATCTAAGAAAGTGAAAGTAATGCATCTGCTCTGCAGAAGAAAGTTGATATTCTGTAATAAATATTGTGTGTAAATACATGTAAATGCAGATCTAAATAAGGGGAGATATTTATTTGTGTAGATAAACTGCAGGAGATGGCAAATTTATTAATATTTAAAATATAGAGTTTTGCTTTGAATGGTATATAAGATTATTTTATGGACCAATAATAATTTAGCTGTTCATTGCATAATTGCAATATACAACTACTATTCATAATCATGGTGATCATAGCATTGACAATCAATGTCGTGTGTACTGGGCTGGATGTGACGTTTCGGTGAGCCGAGCCTAAAGCTGCATCTTCTTCCCCAGCCGAGGGAGAGATGATGAAATGACAGTTCCACTCATTGGGGAAGCCTGGACTGTGTGTGATACCAATGTCACTTGTGCCCAACCCGACACAGCCTCTTAACCAGCGAGGACTAGGATTACCAAGTTGCCACAAGTGATGTGTGCTCACAGTGCACTCTTGTACTGGCAGGTGGGCAAAGCCAGGACACTGTGGACCACCTGCTGCACACACAGCCCTGGTACAATCAGGTAATCACTGCTCATTCTCAATCTCACTACCAATATAGCTAACGTTTATACAAGATTCTCTGAATTAATTCCAAATCGTTAAACTTTACCCCTTGCTATTTTATTTAAAGACTCTGTTGTTAATGCCAAAGGTGATTCAGTATTTGCTGGAAAACTGGAGTTAACCTTGCAGCATTTAACACAGACTTTACCTCAGCTGGTTTTCATACACTAAAGAAGCAGACTGTGGTTAGGCTCTGCACAGTACTGCTGCAGAATGCAGGAGATGATAGTTTTGCCTGTTAGCTCCTGAATGACAATGACATCCAATCCCAAGCAGTTTACAGTGTTGCAAGCTTCCAACTCACCAAAGGGCCACAGGTAAAGACAGCCACACCTTGACACTGGAGCACCTGGTGGACAGGTAAACACAGCCACACATTGACACTGGAGCATCTGGTGGTCTTGTTGCTTTAAGGCAACACCACTTGCTGCATTAAGTATTACCTGCTGAATCCTTCCATTCTTTTCTGTGCAAATTGCACAGATAAATTGATAACTTTGACAGTCATTTTTTTATTCAGAAGTGTTTGTTATATTTTATTTATAGAAATGTTACATATGGAATTATTAAATATTGCAAATGCCAAATGTGTACAATTTGCTAGACTTGTTAAATGATGCACACCTCAAATGAATTCAATGCTGTATTAGATTTACTATACTGCCCCAGGTCTCCCTTCTTTAGTTTTAGTTCAGACTGTGTCGAGAGGTGTGAGACCTGTCCATTGTATGTAACACTCCATGGTGGTACAGACTGCTGCCGCTGCCTGTTGTGTGTGTTATTGTGCCTCGTGAGCTTTGTGCATAATTGTACGTTATATCAATTAAACAAAAATGGGATGTTACTTTCCTTTGTAGTTTCTTCATTCCTTTACTCCTGGTACAAATTAAAATGACCAATCTGTTCTCAACCTTCTCTGTGAAAGGTCTGTGTGGATAATTGGAGTTTCACCAGCGATGCCTTGAACACTTCTCGTCAGGAGATTGAGGAACAGACTTTCACTTCCCAGTCACTGAGTCTGTTCCCTTTGTCAATACTGATGGAAAGTATTCATCTCGGCACTTACCTCTTCTGGCTGCATGGACAGATTGCCCCAGTTTCACCAATTTAACACTGCTAATACATTTAATGTACTGCCAGTGTTTCCCACCCCTTCCCATTCAATTTTCCCTTTTTCTTTGTTCAATCCACACCCTCTTACACGACCATGTTAGCCCTGTGTCTGCAGGTGTTAACTTGCCTGTCATTGCCAGTTAACCGTGTTAATGTAACTGGCCTCTAACACATATTCCTGGTCCATCCTTTTCCTTGGTCACTTTGAAATATATACAGTTGTAGTCACTAACTCCAGCGTTCCCCACTGACACTCCCACCCTCCTTGTCCTTGCCCCCGCGCCTTCCTCCTTGCTCCTGCCCTCCCTCCATTCCCCTCCCCTCCCTCCTTGTCCCTGCCCCACCCTCCTTGTCCTTGCCCCCGCCCCTCTCCAGTGACAGGATACTCTGCTCAACCCCCACCAACACGCAGAGTGTGCAAGCATAAACTCAAGCACCTGACCCTCAGCACCGGGTACTAGTGTGTAGCTGTGCCTGATAGAGGACATCCTGTAACAACGGGAGGGAGATTTGTCCTCAGCCTGGGGTCACAGGTAAATCCCCACTGTCCTCTAAACCTTGGATTCCAGGCAGGAGTCCGGCTCCTCACGTTAACTTTCAGTGACTGATTCCAGCATCTCCCGGAGGCCGCAACACAAACAACAACACGGCAACTGCTGTACAATTTATTGCAAACTAATGACGCGCCAGTCTCAAATAACATTCCAATACTCAGCCCATGTTGATTTGAAACCTCCGATAATGCCACAGGATTTCATCTCCTGTCACCTTTGTGCAGGCCCATTCTCACCTGGAAAGTGAATCCATCCCCCATCGTCTTGTGCTGTAAAACAATGAGATACAGTGAGCCTCGTAGCAGATCCCCTCTTACATTCACACCAGCAGAGAGCTCTAACACTCACACCTTCACCAGCAGAGACCTCTAACACTCACACCTTCATGAGCCCCTGAGCAACTCAGCCGGTCAGTGTGGGTTGCCGTACACAGTGGTCACGTCTCCCTGCGGCCACCAGTTTCTTACACTCGCTCATTATTTCAGTCTAAAGTCAGAGGCCATTCAGCCCATCGTGTACATGCTGGTCAAAATGAGGAATCCATCCTAATGCCACCTTTGGTTCCGACACATCTTCTTGCCCATCCCTTAACAAAGCTTGTAGCTCGAAACAAACCCTTCACCCATCGACACCAACACAGGCACTTTGGTGATGAGCGAGTGGGTGAAAGGTGGCAACTGTATGAAAGTGGGAAAGTCCGGGCCCCTGGTGAAGGGGAATCTCAGGGCACAACATTAAACAGATCACACCTACACTTGGGTCAATTACATCACACATCACACCTACCCGCTGCAGCTATGAAGAACGAGGGGTGATCCTACTGAAATAAAAACTCCGAGCGAGCGAAACGGCCTGGATCCCTCCAGTGGGAGAAACGTAACCAGGGGACGTGGTGACGAGATTCAATGGGGGGGGGGGAACATCGATAGGGAAGGTGAGCAGCCGGTAGTTGTGCATGCAGGCACAAATAACGTGGGTAAGGAGGTTCTGCAATGTGTATAGAGAACTGGGTAGGAGGAGGTTTAAGAAAGAACTGCAGATGCTGGAAAAATTGAAGGTAGGCAAAAAATACTGGAGAAACTAAGAGGGTGAGGCAGCATCTATGGAGCGAAGGAATAGGCAACGTTTCTGGCCGAGATCCTTCCTCAGAATGATGTCCGGGGGGGAGCGGGAAAAAGAAAGGAAGAGGCAGAGACAGTGGACTGTGGGAGAGCTGGGAAGGGGAGGGGAAGGAGGGAGAAAGCAGGGACTACCTGAAATTAGAGAGGTCATTGTTCATACCGCTGGGGTGTAAACTACCCATATGAGATGCTGCTCCTCCAATTTGCGGTGGGCCTCACTCTGGCCATGGAGGAGGCCCAGGACAGAAAGGTCGGATTGGGAATGGGAGGGGGAGTTGAGGTGCTGAGCCACCGGGAGATCAGGTTGGTTAATGCGAATCGAGCGGAGGTGTTGGGCGAAGCGATCGCCAAGCCTGCGCTTGGTCTCACCAATGTAGAGAAGTTGATACCTGGAACAGTGGATGCAGTAGATGAGGTTGGAGGAGGTGCAGGTGAACTTCTGCCTCACCTGGAAAGACTGCTTGGAGTCGAGGGGGGTGGTAAAGCAACAGGAGTAGCATCTCCTGCGGTTGCAAGGGAAAGTACCTGGGGAGGGGGCGGTTTGGGTGGGAATTGACCAGGGATTACAGAGTGAACGGTCTCTGCCGAAAGCAGATAGGGGAAGAGATGGGAAGACGTGGCCAGTGGTCGGATCCCGTTGGAGGTGGGGAACTCTCAACGTCAGGACCTCCCGGCCAAAAACAAACTCAGCTAAATAGGAACGCCTGCATGCCCCCTCCACTGATAGGATGTTTCTATCCACAAAGGTAACTGGGAGAAACAACTCAACAGGTTGGGAAGAGTTAAAGGCCCAGCAGGCACTTGGAGCAGAGTGGTCTCCTGCCTGTGCTGCAGGCTGTTTGGCTGAGTTATTGTGGAATTATCCCATCCCATTCCAGCCGCAGGCACACGATAAGAAACTCACGTGGTCATGATGGTCCGAGTCGGGACTTGGGGAGAGTTGGTGTGGATGTTCTGCCAATGCTAACTGGACACTGACCCTGCAGAACCAGCATCAACCCCTCAAATGAAGCCCTTTATTTTACCTTATTTATTTCTTTGTTTCTGTCTTTGGTCACAATTTCTTCCAGAATTTCCCCGTCGCCTTTAATGAGCCTGCAATAAATTATACAAAGCAGTTACCATCTTTTGTCCTCAGTGGCTGGAACGTTGGACCATTCACAATGCCCCAACATCCCACCAGCTGAGGGTGGGCTGGACACCAATGTGGTAAATGCACCAGTAACCTGCCCCGCCAGGTCTGTAACGTACTCATTCCCTTAGACTTGGTGCCGTTCCCACCGCTCTGGCCGTCCGGAGGTCAGGCTGACCGCCCAACCCCAATGGGAATCTCTGTCCTGGGGGGGGGAGAGCCTGGAATGACCCCCATCTGCTGAGACAGGTGGAGGGGCACTGCCAGACCAGGATGAGCCCACAGTCTGCGCACGTTACTGCATAGCTCAGTCTGGTGTGGTGACCACACTGGGCAAGGGCATGGACTGGCGCTGTGAACACAGACCTGGCTGCAGTGTGGCCAGACTAGGCTCCATCTCTCACAGACCAAGGAGCGGAGCAGAGCAACACTGCCACCAAGTGGCAGCAGCCGCCAAGCTCAGGGACACTTCACTTGGTTAGTTCTCGTCCCCGCACAAGTGTCTCATCCTCAGCTTCTAAGAACATAGGACCTTGGAATCTGTGAATGTACAATTAATCTGAACTTCCCCACTATTCTCTTTAGCTAAAGATATTTTTAAATGAAGCTACAGCAGGAAAGCTGGTTAAACTATAAATGTTTGCCCTGTAATGTCCTCATTGCTTGCTGTGTTTGTCACAGACAGATGATTTCAAGTTGCAAAGGTCAGTAGAGTCGCTCATCAAACCATTCACGTTTCCCAGCTCATTACAGCCAGTGGCAGGTTTCTGGAAGCAGCGGGCCCAGTGCTGCCAGCGTGCCCAGTGTTGCCAGCGTGCCCAGTGCTGCCAGCGTGCCCAGTATTGCCAGCGTGCCCAGCGAGACGCTCCCTGCTGGGGTGATCTCCATACACCGTGTTAGCCAGGAACCACCCTCACCAGCACTGGACTCGAGGGAAGGAGGGGTTTAACATTCAGTCCTGCCCCTCCCTACGAGCTTGGACATTATCAACTGCTTGGGGCAAACTCTTCCAGAGTAAACAAGCTTTGCCCCCGGCAGTAGCCAAGTCCTTTACCAAAGAGGAGAACCACGGAGAGTTCACGCCGTTACCTCTCTCTGCCCGTCTCTGGATCCACCACCCGACGAATGATGCTCTGCCTGGCGTCCCACTCCTCCTTGGTCATGGGCCGCATGGCCTGGATCCGGGCCCTCTGCTCATCTGTGGCAACGAACCAGCGCGAGGGTCAGAGTCACCGTGCCACGGGGCCATCGGGGTGGGGGAGGGGCCAGCAGGATTGGGCGGGGCTAGTCGGGGAGGGGTCTGTGGGCGGGGCCAGTGGGGCGGGGCCAGTGGGGGCGGGAGGGGTAAGCAGGGTGGGGGAGGGGTCTGGTGGGGCGGGGCATCGGGTGGGGGAGGGGCCAGCAGGATTGGGCAGGGCTAGTGGGGGAGGGGTCTGTGGGGCGGGGCCAGCCGGGTGGGGGAGGGGGCATCAGGGTGGGGGAGGGTCTGGTGGGGCGGGGCCATCAGGGTGGGGGAGGGTCCAGCAGGATTGGGCAGTGGGGGAGTGGTCTGGGGGGCGGGGCCTGTGGGGAGGGGCCAGTCCTGTGGGGGAGGGGCCAGCCGGTGGGGCGGGGCCAGCAGGGGTAACTGGGTGAGGGGTCTGGGGAGGGGCCTCAGGTGAGGCGGGGCCAGCAGGGGAGTGGCCAATGGGGGGAGGGGCCACTGGGTGAGGGGTCTGTGGGGAGGGGGCCAGTGCTTCAGGCACCGTTTGTGGATAAAGCAGAGGATGAGCATGAACGGAGCTTGTCGTGGGGGGATGGTGTTGGACAAGTGAAGGGAATGTCAGTGGGGAGACAGAGGGCTGAGGGCAAGGGGTGCAGCGCGGGGGGGGGGGGGGGGGGGGATGAGTTGCGGGAGGCCGGCTTTGCCCCAGCGAGGGGGGGGGGGGGGATACGGGGAGGTGGGTGTGTGGGGGCGTGGGGCGGTTGGTTACCTGTCCCCGATTCCTCTGGCCGCTCCCTCAGCTCCTCTGGGGGTCCGGCCACCACCTCACTCAGAGGGGTCTCCCGTCGCCGCCGCTGAGCCTCCTCACTCTCCACCTTTCTCCGCTTCTTCTCCTTCTTGGATTTCTTCTTCCTTCTCCTCTCTCTTCTCCTTCTTCCTCTTGGAGGAGCGGCTCCGTTTCTTGTGCCTACACCCGTCCTCAGCCGACGTGCCGTGCCTCCGCTTCACCCCGTGACCCCGGTCCCGAGCCGGCGACTCACGGCTGCCCGCTGCCCGGCCCGCGGTCGCGTCTACTGGTGACTCACTGCGGCCCATGGCCGATCATTCCCAGCGGTCAGCGTAGCTGCAACACAGCGGCACCCGGTCAAAGGATGTGGGGGGGGGGGGGGGGGGGGGGGGGGGGCACTGGGGGGAGGGGGAAGCGGCGGGAGGCAGCGGCGAGGGTTTGGCAGCTGAGCTGTTTGGTTCACCACGGGGCGGGGGCGGGGGGGTCGCTGCAGGGGGAGCCGTGGGTCACAGCGGGGTCAGGGGTCACCACGGGGTGAGGGGTCGCTGCAGGGGGAGCCGTGGGTCACAGCGGGGTCAGGGGTCACCACGGGGCGGGGGGTCGCTGCAGGGGGAGCCGTGGGTCACAGCAGGGTCAGGGGTCACCGCGGGGCAGGGCGAGGGGTCGGCCCGATGTGGGGGACGGAGGGAGGGGAAACGCTTTTTGGCCAGTGGAGGCCACCTCACCGTGGAACACAATGCGCTGGAGGAACTCCGTGGATCAGGCAGCATCTGTGGAGGGAACAGACAGGGGACGTTTCAGATCAGGACCCAACTTCAGGCTGATGCAGTGGAAGGGAGAATACCGGAAGAGATAGGTGGGTGTGGGACTAAGGTATGGGGAGAGATAGGTGGACGCAGTTGAGTGTGGGGGATTAGTAGATGTGTGGAAGAAATGATCAAAGACAGCTGGTGAAAAGGAGACAAAAGGACGTCAGACAAGGAGAGTGAAATGTAAAGCCTGAAGTGGGATATTGATGGAAGTAGGGGAGGCCCAGGACAGAAAGGTCAGTGTGGGAATGGGAAGGGGAATTGAAATGGGTAGAAAAGGGGAGATGCAGCCGGCGTTGGCAGCGCTTGGTCAGGAGGGCACATGGGGAATGCAGTAGATGAGGTTAGTGGAGGTAGACGTGAACCTGTGTCTCCCTGGAAGGAATGCGAGGGGCCCCCCTGGACAGAGCGGGGGGGAGGGTTTAGGGACCGCGCCTTTGCGGTTGCAGCTCCTAGACCGTAGAATAGCATCCCTCTTCCCATCAGAACTGCCCCCTCCATCGACTCCTTTAAGTCGAGACTAAAAACCCATCTGTACTCCCAAGCCTTTCTTGACGTCCTCTGAGCAAGGGCTATATGTATGTAGTTTGTTTGTTAGGTAGATAAGTGCTGGAGAAACTCAGCGGGTGCAGCAGCATCTATGGAGCGAAGGAAATAGATTTCCTATAGATGCTGCTGCACCCGCTGAGTTTCTCCAGCACTTTTGTCTACCTTTGGTTTTCCAGCATCTGCAGTTCCTTCTTAAATAGTTTGTTTGTTTATACTATTCTTGTACAAATGTAAAGCACTTTGGCCAACGAGAGTTGTTTTTTAAATGTGCTATATAAATAAATGTGACTTGACGAGGGACAGAGTGAGGGGGGGTCTAGGGACAGTGGGGGGGGGGGGTCTAGGGACAGTGAGGGGGGGGGGTCTAGGGACAGTGGGGGGGGGGGGGTCTAGGGACAGTGGGGGGGGGGGGGTCTAGGGACAGTGGGGGGGGGGGGTCTAGGGACAGAGGGGGGGGGGTCTAGGGACAGTGAGGGGGGGTCTAGGGACAGTGAGGGGGGGTCTAGGGACAGTGAGGGGGGGGGTCTAGGGACAGTGGGGGGGGGGGGGGGTCTAGGGACCAGTGAGGGGGGGGGTCTAGGGGGTGTGAGGGGGGGGGGGGGGACAGTGAGGGGGGGGGGGTCTAGGGACAGTGAGGGGGGGGGTCTAGTACAGGGGGGGGGGGGGTAGGGACAGTGAGGGGGGGTCTAGGGGCAGTGGGGGGGGGGGGGTCTAGGGACAGTGAGGGGGGGGTTAGGGGACAGTGAGGGGGGGGGGTCTAGGGGTCGGGGGGGGGTCTATGGACAGAGGGGGGGGGGTCTAGGGACAGAGGGGGGGGTCTAGGGACAGTGAAGGGGGGGGGTCGAGGGGGGGGGGGGGGGTCTAGGGACAGTGGGGGGGGGGGGACAGGGGGGGGGGGTCTAGGGGGAGGGGGGTGGGTCAGTGGGGGGGGGGTCCAGTGGGGGGGGGGGTCTAGGGACAGTGAGGGGGGGGGGTCTAGGGCCACAGTGAGGGGGGGGGGTCAGTGAGGGGGGTTCTAGGGGGGGGGGTATATGGGTCAGGGACAGGGGGGGGGGGTCTAGGGACAGTGAGGGGGGGGGTTCTAGGGGCAGTGGGGGGGGGGGTTCTAGGGACAGGGGGGGGGGTCTAGGGGGGCAGTGAGGGGGGGGGTCTAGGGGACAGTGAGGGGGGGGTTAGGGGCAGTGGGGGGGGGGGGGGGGGGTCTAGGGGACAGTGGGTGGGGGGGGGGTCTAGGGACAGTGAGGGGGGGGGTCTAGGGGGGTGGGGGGGGGTTAGGGACAGGGGGGGGGGGTCTAGGGACAGTGAGGGGGGGGGGGTCTAGGGACAGTGGGGGGGGGGGTCTAGGGCCAGTGGGTGGTGGGGGGGGTGGGACCGTCAAGCCAGTGGGGGTCTAGGGGTCTAGGGACAGTGTGTGAGGGGGGGGTCTAGGGACAGTGGGGGGGGGTAGGGGAAGGGAGTGAGGGGGGGGGGGTCTAGGGGCAGTGGGGGGGGTCTAGGGACTAGGGGGGGGTCTAGGGGGGTGGGGGGGGGTCTAGGGGACAGTGGGGCAGTGAGGGGGGGGTCTAGGGGCAGTGAGGGGGGGGGTCTAGGGACAGTGAGGGGGGGTCTAGGGACAGTGAGGGGGGGGGGGTCTAGGGGGCAGAGGGGGGGGGGGTCTAGGGACAGAGGGGGGGGGGGTCTAGGGACAGAGGGGGGGGGGGGGGCGTGGGGGGGGGGGGGTCTAGGGACAGTGAGGGGGGGGTCTAGGGGCAGTGGGGGGGGGGGTAGGGACAGTGAGTGGGGGGGGGGTCTAACAGGGGGGGGTCTGGGGGGGGTAGGGACAGAGGGGGGGGGGGTCTAGGGGCAGTGAGGGGGGGGGGTGGGGGGGGGGTGGGGGGGGGGGGGGGTAGGGGGGGGGGTATGGGGGGGGGGGGGGGAGGGGGGGGTAGAGGGAGGGTGGGGGGGGGGGGGGGTTGAGGGGGGGGGGGTGGGGGGGGGTCTAGGGACAGTGAGGGGTCTAGGGGCAGTGGGGGGGGGGTCTAGGGACAGTGAGGGGGGGGGGGGTCTAGGGACAAATCTAGGGACAGTGAGGGGGGGGTCTAGGGACAGTGGGGGGGGGTCCTAGGGACAGTGAGGGGGGGGGGTCAGGTCTAGGGGCAGTGGGGGGGGGTGGGGGGGTCTAGGGAGGGGGGGGGGGTATAGGGGGACAGTGAGGGGGGGTTGGGGGCCACAGTGAGGGGGAGGGGGTCTAGGGACAGTGAGGGGGGGGTCTAGGGACAGTGAGGGGGGGGTCTAGGGACAGTGAGGGGGGGGTCTAGGTCTAGGGGGGTTAGGGACAGGGGGGGGGGTCTAGGGACGTGGGGGGGGGGGTCTAGGGACAGTGGGGGGGGGGGTCTAGGGACAGTGAGGGGGGGGGGTCTAGGGACAGTGAGGGGGGGGTCTAGGGACAGTGAGGGGGGTCTAGGGACCCTAGGGACAGTGAGGGGGGGTCTAGGGACAGAGGGGGGGGGGGTATAGGGACCAGTGTCCCTAGGGGACAGAGGGGGGGGTCTAGGGACAGAGGGGGGGGGGTCTAGGGACAAGTGAGGGGGGGGTCTAGGGACAGTGGGGGGGGGTCTCTAGGGCAGTGAGGGGGGGGGGGTCTAGGGACAGTGAGGGGGGGGGGGTCTAGGGACAGTGAGGGGGGGGTTTCTAGGGACAGTGAGGGGGGGGGGTCTAGGGGGGCGCAGTGGGGGGGGGGGTCTAGGGACAGTGAGGGGGGGGGTCTAGGGACAGTGAGGGGGGGTCTAGGGGCAGTGGGGGGGGGTCTAGGGACAGTGAGGGGGGGGGGGTGGATCTAGGGACAGTGGGGGGGGGTCTAGGGACCCCTAGGGACAGTGAGGGGGGTCTAGGGACAGTGAGGGGGGGGGGGGTCCCAGTGAGGGGGGGGGTCTAGGGGCAGTGGAGGGGGGGGTCTAGGGGACAGTGGGGGGGGGGGTCTAGGGACAGTGAGGGGGGGTCTAGGGACAGTGAGGGGGGGGGGGTAGGGACAGTGGGGGGGGTCTAGGGGCAGTGGGGGGGGGTCTAGGGACAGTGAGGGGGGGGCTAGGGACAGTGAGGGGGGGTCGAGGGACATGAGGGGGGGTCTAGGACAGTGGGGGGGGGGTCTAGGGACAGTGAGGGGGGGGTCTAGAGACAGTGGGGGGGGGTCTAGGGGACGGGGGGGGGGGGGGTCTAGGGGCAGTGGGGGGGGGTCTAGGGGCAGTTGAGGGGGGGGATCTAGGGGCAGTGAGGGGGGGGTCTAGAGAAAGTGGGGGGGGGGGTCTAGGGGCAGGTGCTGCATCCACTACGGCCGATGGGGGGGGAGGGGGGGGTCGAGTTGACCAGGCAGTTGCGGGAGATGCGATGGAAATGTCGCCGATCCTTGTCCTGGGGCCTCTAATGTCGGCGGGAGGCGTCAACTCTCCCGTTAAACCCCGTGGTCGTATCCCCCAGCCCCGGCCCCTCCCCCTCCCCTCTGCTTGTGCTCGACTCCTCTCCCCCCTCCAGCTTTTGTCCCCCCCCCCCCCCCACGGGTAGAGAGCCCCCCCCCAGGTCACACTCCCCCCCTCACGGGTAGAGAGCGCCCCCCCCCCCCCCACCCTCCCCCCCTCCATTCTCTCACCCGCCACCGGCGCCATTTTCGCTCCTCAAGGCTGTGGTCCGCAGCCACTTCCGGCGGCGGTGCGACAGGTGACTCGGTCCGGCCGGAACCCGCAGCCCCGGGGGAAAGAGTTCCGCCCCCACCCCCCCAAGCCAAGCCTGCTCACATGACCGCATCTGCAATGGAAGCAGCAACAGCTGGAGACTTGGCCGGACTACAGGGCCCTTCGGCCCATCTCTTTCAGACCGACCAACTTAAGGTGGCTCAAGTCCTCCCTCCACCACCTCCAGTTTAAATTCCATTTGGAATATTTTCCAGAGATGCTGCCTGTCCACTGAGGACCAAGAAACCAAGAACAAGCCCCATCTACGTTAGTCCCATTTGCCTGCGTTTGGCCCAAATCCCTATAAACCTTTCCTATCTAATCGCCTGTCAAATGTATTTTAAATGCTGTTACAGTTGCTGCCTCAACGACCTCCTCTGGCTCCACTTGGCCAGTTTACAGCCCAGTGGTATGAATCTTGATTTCTCTCACTTCAGGTAGCCCCGGCATTCCCTCTTTCTCTCCATCCCTCACCCAAGTCACACCAGCTTCTCATTCCCATCCAACAAACAGCTAACAATGGCCTGTTTCCTTTATAATCGTTACTTTTTTGCATATCTTGCATTCATTGTTCTTTATCTCTCCACATTACCGTCTATATTTCGTGTTTCCATTATCCTGAAGCAGTCTGAAGGGTCTGGACCCGAAACGTCACCCATTCCTTCTCTCCAGAGATGCTGCCTGTCCCACTGAGTTACTCCAGCTTTGTGTGTCTATCTTCAGTTTAAACTAGCATCTTCAGTTCTTTCTTACACATACATACCTCCACTGGCAGCTCGTTCCATACACCCACCACCCTCTGTGTGGAAATGTTTGCCCCTCAGGTTAATAACCGATGCCCTCAGGTTCATAATTCCGTTACCCTGGGTAAAGGAGTCTGTGCATTCACCCTGTCTATCCCCCATCACCCTTCAGCCTCCTGCGCTCCAAGGATTAGAGTCCCAGCCTGCTCAACCTCTCCCTATAGTTCAGGTCCTCAAGTCCTGGCAACATCCTCGTAAATCTTCTCTGCACTCTATCTGGCTTAATGGCATCTATAGCAGGGTGACCAAAACTGAACACAATACTCAAATGTGAGCTCACCAATGTCTTGTACGAGTGTAACGCAAGTGCAACTGTAACAACTTCTGATGTAATAGAAACATAGAAAATAGGTGCAGGAGTACGCCATTTGGCCCTTCGAGCCTGCACCGCCATTCAATATGATCATGGCTGATCATTCAACTCAGTATCCTGTACCTGCCTTCTCTCCATACCCCCTGATCCCTTTAGCCACAAGGGCCACATCTAACTCCCTCTTAAGTATAGCCAATGAACTGACCTCAACTACCTTCTGTGGCAGAGAATTCCAGAGATTCACCACTCTCTGTGTGAAAAATGTTTTCCTCATCTCGGTCCTAAAAGATTTCCCCCTTATCCTTAAACTGTGTGACCCCTTATTCTGGACTTCCCCAACATTGGGAACAATCTTCCTGCATCTAGCCTGTCCAACCCCGTAAGAATGTTGTAAGTTTCTATAAGATCCCCTCTCAATCTTCTAAATTCTAGCGAGTACAAACCGAGTCTATGTAGTCTTTCTTCATATGAAAGTCCTGACATCCCAGGAATCAGTCTGGTAAACCTTCTCTGTACTGCCTCTGTGGCAAGAATGTCTTTCCTCAGATTAGGAGACCAAAACTGAACGCAATACTCCAGGTGTGGTCTCACCAAGACCCTGTACAACTGCAGTAGAACCTCCCTGCTCCTATGCTCAAATCCTTAATGGGTTAAACTTCAGAAAACATCTCTCAGTAGATGAAGGTCTCTGACAACGCGAGTCACCACCTCTCTCCCTGCAGTTGTTGACCAGTTTTCCAGTCCTTCCCTCTGTTCGTTTCAAGTTTACCATTAACAAGACTTTACTAACATTCCAATTAAACCATGTGAATTTAAATGTCCCGGCTGCCAGCACTCGTGCCCTGTGATCAGGTGGGAGCAGGAGGAGGGTGAATAATGTGATGAAGCTTCCATGATCCATGGACGTCTGAGTGACTGGACAAACACGGCACTAATGTGTGAAACTGTCAGCATCCACTGTGGTCAACGGTGCCGTGTCTTTTAAATCATGACACGTAGAGAATGGTTGCAGAGTGCTTGTACACGTCATTAGTAGACAGACAGGAAATGTTTAGAGATATGGGCCAAATGTAGGCAGGTGGGACTAGTGTTAATGGGGCATGTTGATCAATAGACAATAGGTGCAGGAGTTGGCCATTCGGCCCTTCAAGCCAGCACCACCATTCAATGTGATCATGGCTGATCATCCACAATCAGTACCCCGTTCCTGCCTTCTCCCCATATCCCGACTCTGCTATCTTTAAATGTTCATTGGTCGATGTGGACAGGTTGTTTGTGTGCTGTGTGACTAAGTCATCCTGTTGGGTGGGCAACGAGTAATTACGAAGCTTGTACTGTGAGGGGTTTAAGAGTAAATGTTTTTTACTGCAAGGAGTATTATGTTTTTTATCTCCTCACCACAACCGCCCAGCAGCTCTCACAGATCTAACTCGACTGAGGGGAGAGTGAAGGTTCCTGTATCTGTGTGTGTGTCTATCAGTGTGTATGGCTGTATCAGTGTGTATGGCTGTATCAGTGTGTGTGTCTGTATCAGTGTGTGTGTGTGTGTGTGTGTGTCTGTATCAGTGTGTGTGTGTGTGTGTGTCTGTATCAGTGTGTGCGTGTGTGACCATGCCATCATCCTCTACTGGACTCTTGTGCTGATCTGTGACTGTGGACTCAAACCGCAGCATGTGGAGTCCTGCCCACTTGCCAGATGCAAACAGTGTCCCAGCCGCCAGCCAGCTCAGAGTGGCCCAGAGCCAGCACAGCCCACGCTGGCCCCAGCCACCAGCACAGCTCCATGTCCAGAGTGGCCCGGCACCAACATAGCCCAAGCCAGCTCCAGCCACCAGCCAAGCTCGGTGCCCAGAGGGGCCCAGTGCTCTGCGGGACAGACAGTGCGTCGTTCACGGGTCCCAGCGCCAGTTACATAAATCCCCCCAGTGGGGAAATGAATCATCAACTCTTCCCTCCGCAGAAACCCCAGTCTCTCTCGCACACACACTCGCACGCACACACACTCACGCGTGCACAGATATACACACACACACAGATAGACACACGCGCACGCACACATATACATACACACACACACACACAGATACAGACAGACAGACAGACAGACACACACACACACACACACACACACATACATACACAGATAAAGGGAAGAAGGGTCTTGACCCGAAACGTCACCCATTCCTTCTCTCCAGAGATGCTGCCTGTCCCACTAAGTTACTCCAGCATTTTGTGTGTCTTTGGTATAAATCTGCAACTGCGGTTCCTTTGTGCAGGTACAGAAACAAACACAGACAGATGCAGACACCTCATACAGGTACAGACACACGCACAGCAGTTACCAGCTTTTAGGAAGGAATATTCATTTCAATACAGAAATGGAAGATGTTCTGAGTCTTTGAGCATGAATGGCACTTCTTGCAGCGTTGATGGTGACGGGGCCAGGTGTGGTGAAGGTGTGGTGAAGGGGCCAGGTGTGGTGAAGGGGCCAGGTGTGGTGGAGGGGCCAGGTGTGTTGACGGGGCCAGGTGTGGTGACGGGGCCAGGTGTGGTGGTGACGGGGCCAGGTGTGGGGACCAGGTGACGGGGCCAGGTGTGGTGAAGGGGCCAGGTGTGGTGGAGGGGCCAGGTGTGTTGACGGGGCCAGGTGTGGTGACGGGTGGTGACAGGTGTGGTGAAGGGGCCAGGTGTGGTGAAGTGGCCAGGTGTGGTGACGGGGCCAGGTGTGGTGAAGGGGCCAGGTGTGGTGGAGGGGCCAGGTGTGGTGGAGGGGTGGTGAAGGGGCAGGTGTGGTGACCAGGTGTGAGGGGGGCCAGGTGTGGTGAAGGGGCCAGGTGTGGTGGAGGGGCCAGGTGTGTTGAAGGGGCCAGGTGTGGTGACGGGGCCAGGTGTGGTGACGGGGCCAGGTGTGGTGACGGGGCCAGGTGTGGTGAAGGGGCCAGGTGTGGTGGAGGGGCCAGGTGTGGTGACGGGGCCAGGTGTGGTGGCAGTGACTCTGGGCAGGACCAGAGTCTGGGAGCCGAGGGAAGAGGCACTGGGCGATCACACAGGAGGCAGGGTGGGGGGGGGGGTGTCAGTCATTCATGGAAAGTGTGCAAGGGGTAGACTAGTTGAGGGGGTCGCTCAATGAGGTGGAGACTGATTCAGGGAGAGACAGGTTGAGGGACAGACTGCAGGGGGAGACTGTCTAGGTGAGGGAGCAGGTGTTGCCGGGTTGGGGCCTGTGGTCAGGAGGAGGTGGGCCGGTGAATCCGTCACCATAGCCGTCTGCGTGCTCCAGCTGCGGCCGCCGGTCACACATGGGGCACAGGTGGTTGCGGAACTGTGACGAGCGCATCCACACGATGAAGTTGCAGCGCTCACCGCCGGCAATGGGCAGCGCCCCGTGGCAGTGCTGTCCACGATGTAGCAGGCCGTAACCTGGCCGGTGTGTTACCTCCACACTCTCACCCCCACTCATGGCATCCTGTAACCACAGACAGACAGACAGCGGCATTAACACCAACGTCCCCACCCTGGCTCACCCCCACCTGAAACCACAGGCAGCCAACGCAACTGTGTCGTTTTAGAGAAAGATCCTATAGCGGAGCAAGATAGACCACTCCTGCTGAATGCAATGGGCTGACGTGTAGTACGCAACAGAGCGGAACGTGGGCCTTTTTTTCATCCATTTCCATAACCGGATCCGACCCAACCTGCAGTGTAATCAACGTTGCGGGGGAACCGTGCCAACCTGTTCCATGTTAGGTGTGGTCAGCACGCTGGTGGGAGGGGGAGTGGTAGCGATGAACATTCACACACCTCCCTTGGGCAGCAAAGTGACTGACCGAGGGGTGACCACTGGCCAGGCATGGAGCGGGATCATCGCGCTCTTTCCCAACGGCACAGAGACTGATCCAGGCCAGGCTGAGGGGGCAGATAGCTCAGCAAACGATGCCTAGGACAATGCAACTCACTCTCTACCACACACTGTAGATTGTACAATCTACACACTACAATCTGTAGACTGCAGGGATAGGGAGCACAGTGCCCACAAACTGGCTTCTGGCATATAGTGAAAGGCCTGGGGAGAGTGGATGTGGAGAGGATGTTTCCACTAGTGGGAGAGTCTAGGACTAGAGGTCGCAGCCTCAGAATTAAAGGACGTTCCCTTCGGAAGGAGATGAGGAGGAATTTCTTTAGTCAGAGGGTGGTGAATCTGTGGAATTCTTTGCCACAGACGGCTGTGGAGGCCACAAGTCAATGGATATTTTTAATGCAGAGATAGATAGATTCTTGATTAGTACGGGTGTCAGAGGTTATGGGGAGAAGGCAGGAGAATGGGGTTAGGAAGGAGAGATAAATCAGCCATGATTGAATGGTGGAGTAGACTTGATGGGCTGATTGGCCTAATTCTGCTCCTATCACTTATGAAACCCAGCATTGGGGTGGAGAGCCAGGAGCGTTAGTCTCTCCATGAGAGGCAGTGGCCAGAGTAAGGGAACCCATTAGAGGCAGTGGCCAGAGTAAGGGGACCCATTAGAGGCAGTGGCCAGAGTAAGGGACCCATTAGAGGCAGTAGCCAGAGTAAGGGACCCATTAGAGGCAGTAGCTGGAGTAAGGGGAACGATTAGCGAGGACGCACCGGCTGCGTAACTACCTGCCGCATGTCTCCAAAGTACAGGTTGCCGTCACTGAAATCCTTCCCCAGGGACAGGTTGAGGGTGACCTCTGCGTTGTCATAGTGGAAGCTGAGGTCACGGTCTTGGTCGACCGCGTACTTCACCACAAACGCTTTGTGACTGTCCAGCCCCAGGCCTCCATAGTCCGGGTACAAGATGGAGGTGATGGGGCGCAGGTAATCCTCACGCAGTGTCGTCACAAACCTCTCGTCAAAGCCCAGCTCGTTCAGCAGCACCTGGCACAGTGGAGGAAACGTGGTCAATGTGTACATCACACACACACTCATTCACACACACACCCACACCCCCCATACACCCCCCCCCCACACACACCCCCCCCCCCACCCCCACACACACACACACACACACACACCCACACACACACACACACACACACACACACACCCCACACAATCCCCCACACACACACACCCCACACGCACACATCACACACACACACACACACACACTCATACACCCACGCACACACACGCTGACGCACACATGCACACACACAAGTGCGCACACATACAAAAATGCGCCCACACACACCCACACGCACACATCATCACACACACACACACACATACACCCACCACATACACACACAAACCCCGCACGCACACACACCACACAATCCCCCACACACCCACACATCCCCACCCCCCCTCCCCCCCCCCCCCCACGCTGATGCCCCCCCCCCCCCCTGTACATTACCCCGTGGTTGTTCATGGTGTTGGGTCTCCCGCTGGGCAGGCCAGAGTGCTGGAAGTTGTCCAGCTCCTCCAGCAACTGTGCGCAGAAGTCCAGGGTAAAGACCGGTAGTGAGTAAACCCTCTGGGCTAGGGGGAGAGAGGGCAGTGAGTCACAGATCACCAGCGTGTGCAGCACAGGCATCCGTCCTCACCTCCATCTCCGCCCATCAACACTAGTCCCCCCTGCTGCCAGTGTTGCATCCATACCCTTCCCCACTCAAGAGTCTGAAGAAGGGTCTCGACCCGAAACGTCAACCATTCCTTCTCTCCAGAGATGCTGCCTGCTGTTACTCCAGCACTCCGTGTTTAAACCAGCACCTGCAGTTCCTTCATGCACCCTGCTCCCTCCCAGCTAACTATTGCCCGTGCATGACGTCACCCCCTCCACGTAGTTCCATCCCGACTACAGGTGCTGTCTGTACGGAGTTTGCACGTTCTCCCCGTGACCCACGCGGGTTTTCTCCGGGTGCTCCGGTTTCCTCCCACACTCCAAAGACGTACGGGTTTGTAGGTTAATTGTCTTCTGTAAAAATTGTAAATAACCTCTATTGAGTGAAGGATCATAAGATCCTAAGTGATTGGAGCACAATTAGGCCATTCGGCCCATCAAGTCAATCATGGCTGATCTACCTCTCCCTCCTAACCTCATTCTCCTGCCTTCTCCCCATAACCTCTGACACCTGTTCGAATCAAGGACAGCGTTCGTGTGCGGGGATCACTGGTCGGCACGGACTGGGTGGGCCGAACGGCCTGTTTCCATGCTGTATCTCTGATCTCAACTAAGCTCTCATCTTAAACTTTTTTAAAGAATATGTATCTACAGGTGACATTTTCCCTGGAGTAAACAAGGCTGAGCGGTGATTTGATAACTGTATGTAAAATGAGGCATAGCTGGGGCAGACAGACAGAGTCAGCATCGTTCGGGTCTCACAACAATCGGGCGTAGCTTTGAGGCGACAAGCAGGCAGGTGGTTTAAAAGGGAGCTGAGGAGTCATGTTTTTACTCTGGCTCCTGGGCTGAGGGGTTGGATTCTGGCCCCTTACGATTCTCTCACTGACCCACACTATGAGCAGAGGCGTTTAACACCTGCCTGGTAGTGACTGGATCCGATCCAACAATCCCTCAAAGTCCGCATCCTCACTTTTGCAATAGGCGACAATCGCACGGAATTCAGGAGCCAGGAAACTTTCCTTCAAAAAAGCAAAGCACCATCCTTGGTTATGCAGCATCCAGTCCACAGAGTCCTCATTTTAGTTTAGTTTAGAGATACAGCGTGGAAACAGGCCCTTCGGCCCACCCAGTCTGCGCTGACCAGCGATCCCCGCACTCTAACGCACAATATACATCAATGATTTGGATGAGGGGATTCAAAGTAACATTAGTAAATTTGCAGATGACACAAAGCTAGGTGGCAGTGTGAACTGTGAGGAGGATGGTATGAGAATGCAGGGTGACTCGGACAGGTTGGGGGAGTGGGCAGATGCATGGCAGATGAAGTTTATTGCAGATAAATGTGAGGTTATACACTTTGGTAGCAAAAACAGGAAGGCAGATTACTATCAAAATGGCGTCAAGTTGGGAAAAGGGGAAGTACAACGAGATCTGGGGGTCCTTGTACATCTATGAAAGTATGCATGCAGGTACAGCAGGCTGTGAAGAAAGCGAATGGCATGTTGGCCTTTATACCAAGAGGAATCGAATATAGGAGCAAAGAGATCCTTCTGCAATTGTACAGAGCCCTAGTGAGACCATATCTGGATTATTGTGTGCAGTTTTGGCCCCCTCATTTGAGGAAGGACATTCTTGCTATTGAGGGAGTGCAGCGTAGGTTTACAAGGTTAATTCCCGGGATGGCGGGACTGTCATATCCTGATAGAATGGAGCAGCTGGGCTTGTACACTCTGGAGTTTAAAAGGATGAGAGGATATCTCATTGAAACATATAAGATTGTTAAGGGCTTGGACACGCTAGAGGCAGGAAACATGTTCCCAATGTTGGCAGAGTCCAGAACCAGGGGCCACAGTTTAAGAATAATGAGTAAGCCTTTTAGAATGGAGATGATGAAATACATTTTCAATACAATATTTATTCCATGTCATTTGAACCTCAGTGAGGCTCAAACTTGATCAGAGAGTGGTGAGTCTGTGGAATTCTCTGCCTCAGAGGGCAGTGGAGGCAGGTTCTCTGGATGCTTTCAACAGAGAGCTAGATAGGGCTCTTAAAAATAGCAGTCAGGGGATATGGGGAGAAGGCAGGAACGGGGTACTGATTGGGGATGATAAGCCATGATCACATTGAATGGCGGTGCTGGCTCGAAGGGACAAATGGCCTACTCATGCACCTATTGTCTATTGACTAACACTATCCTACACACACTAGGGACAATTTACAATTTTACCAATAAGGGAACCTTCTCCCTGTGACCTCGTGGGTTTTCTCTGGGTGCTCCGGTTTCCTCCCACACTCCAAAGAAGTACAGGTTTTTAAGTTAATTGACTTTGGTAAAATTGGAAGTCAAGTCAAGTCAAGTTTATTTGTCACATACACATACGAGATGTGCAGTGAAATGAAAGTGGCAATGCTCGCGGACTTTTGTGCAAAAGACAAACAACAAAACAACCCAAACAAATTATAAACACAATCATAACACACATATTATTTTACATAATAAATAATAGAAGGAAAAACGTTCTGTAGAGTTAGTCCCTGGTGAGAAAGGCGTTTACAGTCCGAATTGCCTCTGGGAAGAAACTCCTTCTCAACCTCTCCGTTCTCACTGTATGGCAACGGAGGCGTTTGCCTGACCGTAGCGGCTGGAACAGTCCGTTGCAGGGGTGGAAGAGGTCTCTCATGATTTTGTTTGCTCTGGAGTTGCACCTCCTGTTGTATAGTTCCTGCAGGGGGGTGAGTGAAGTTCCCATAGTGCGTTCGGCCGAACGCACTACTCTCTGCATAGCCTTCTTGTCCTTGACAGAGCAATTCCCGAACCAGATGGTAATGTTCCCGGACAAGATTATCCCTAGTGTGTGTAGTATAGTGTTTGTGTGTGGGGATCGCTGGTCGGTGCGGCCTCGGTGGGCCTGTTTCCGCGCTGTATCTCTAAACAAACTAACAAACACAGGCAAGCAGAGCTGGGCATGCGAAAGCCTGAGGCCATACCTGGCACAGCTGGGGTATTTGAGTACCTGTAGCTGCACCTATAATGCCTGCCCCGCACACCTGACTCCCCAGACTGGAAATGAGATGGAAGCAGTGTGGGGATTGGAGCAGAGAACAGACAGCACATTGCCTGACGCACTGAGCTGCTGATGTTGTACCACGCTGGTGACTCGCTGACCACACGTGGCCATGTGGTTACACACTCTGCCACAAGTGACCACACCGATAGTGGAAGTCAGCATGCATCACAGCTTGGTTTGGGAACAGCTCCATCCAAGACCGCAAGAAATTACAGCGAATTGTGGACGCAGCCCAGGCAAGGCCAGCAGCATAACCAAGGACCAGTCGCACCCTGGCCACTCCCTCTTCTCCCCTCTCCCATCAGACAAGAGGTACAGAAGGCTGAAAACGCACACATCCGGATTCAGGGACACTTTCTTCCCCGGCTGTTATCAGGCAACATAATCATCTTACCACAACCAGAGTGCTGAACTACTATCTATCTCATTGGTGACCCTTGGACTATCCTTGATCAGACTTTGCTGGCTTTACCTTGCACTAAATGTTATTCCCTTGTCATGTATCTATACACTGTAAATTGATCGATTGTAATCATGTGTTGTCTTTCTGACTGGATACCACGCAACAAAAGCTTTTCACTGTACCTCGGTACATGTGACAATAAACAGAACTAAACTGAGGAGCGTCTGTGATGCACCGTGTGTCATGTGTTAATGAACATGCTCTAGGTGCCCTGACACGGGATGGACATACCTGCAACACATAGACAGCAGGGTTCAGCGGTTTGTAACGTGCTGAGATGAGTGCGGCTCGTTCCACACTGGCTCGGCCCAGCGACCTCCTCCTCTGAACCTCCCCATCAATCTAGAGATAGCAGAGACATTACAGCATGATTACCCCTGACCCTGGCAGTGATGACCCTGACTGTATACTTACCCTGACCCTGCATGTATGATTACATAGAAACATAGAAAATAGGCGCAGAAGGCCATTCGGCCCTTCCAGCCAGCACCGCCATTCATTGCGATCATGGCTGATCGTCCCCAATCAATAACCCGTGCCTGCCTTTCCCCCATATCCCTTGATTCCACTAGCCCCTAGAGCTCTATCTACTGTAACTCTCTATTAAATCCATCCAGTGATTTGGCCTCAACTGCCCTCTGTGGCAGGGAATTCCATAAACTCACAACTCTCTGGGTGAATTTTTTTTTCTCACCTCAGTATTAAATGGCCTCCCCGTTATTCTAAGACTGTGGCCCCTGGTTCTGGACTCGCCCAACATTGGGGAAAAAAATTCCTGCATCTAGCTTGTCCAGTCCTTTTATAAATTTATATGTTTCTATAAGACCCCCCCTCATCCTTTTAAACTCCAGTGAATACAAGCCTAGTCTTTTCAATCTTTCCTCATATGACAGTCCCGCCATCCCAGGGATCAATCTCGTGAACCTACGCTGCACTGCCTCAATCACAAGGATGTCCTTCCTCAAATTAGGAGACCAAAACTGTACGCAATACTCCAGATGTGGTCTCACCAGAGCCCTGTACAACTGCAGAAGAACCTCTCTACTCCTATACTGAAATCCATTTGTTATGAAGGTTCACCCTAATGACAGTGAGGTAGGTTGGAGGTGTTGCAAGCTGGACACGGAGCAGGCCATGACGGGACGGCTTGACTCGCTAGAATTTAGAAGATTGAGGGGGGATCTTATAGAAACTTACAAAATTCTTAAGGGGTTGGACAGGCTAGATGCAGGAAGATTGTTCCCGATGTTGGGGAAGTCCAGAACACGGGGTCTCAGTTTAAGGATAAGGGGGAAGTCTTTAAGGACCGAGATGAGAAAAACATTTTTCACACAGAGAGTGGTGAGTCTGTGGAATTCTCTGCCACAGAAGGTAGTTGAGACCAGTTCATTGGCTATATTTACGAGGGAGTTAGATGTGGCCCTTGTGGCTAAAGGGATCAGGGGGTATGGAGAGAAGGCAGGTACAGGATACTGAGTTGGATGATCAGCCATGATCACGTTGAATGGCGGTGCAGGCTCGAAGGGCCAAATGGGCTACTCCTGCACCTATTGTCTATGTTTCTATGGGATCTGATAGAGGGGAGATGTGCAGCGGCAGGGAGGAGTGACCGGTACCTTTGCCTGAACCTCTTCAAACTGTTCCTCAGTCTTGCAGCCTTTGCTTCGTAACATCTGAAATGATAAATGTTGTAAGTTATGATCAGATCAGCAAACCTCATTACAGAGCAACGGCCTGGCCCAGTGCAACTCTGCAGCCCTCTACTCCCTCCCCACACCCCTCTCCCACCCTCTCCTCACCCCCACCCTCTTCACAACCCCCACCCCCCCTCCCCCCTCCACACCCCCACCCTCTCCTCACCTCCCCACCTCTCCTCCACCCCCCCCCCCCCCCCCTCCCCTCACCCCCCCACCCTCTCCACCCACCCTCTCCTCACCTCCCCACCCTCTCCACCCCCCCCCCCACCCTCTCCTCACCTCCCCACCCCACCCTCTCCTCACCTCCACCCCCCCCCACCCCAACACCTCACCTCCCCCCCTCTCCACCCACCCCTCTCTCCTCACCTCCCCACCCTCTCCACCCCCCCCCCCCACCCTCTCCTCACCTCCACCCCCACCCTCCCCCACCCCCACCCCCACCCTCTCCTCACCTCCCCACCCTCTCCACCCCCCCCACCCTCTCCTCACCCTCCCCACCCTCTCCCCCCCCCCCCCCACCCTCCCCCCCTCCTCCCCTTCCCCCCCCCACCCTCTCCACCCCCCCCCCCCCCCCCCCACCTCTCCTCACCTCCACCCCCGGGCTCCCCTCACCCCCACCCTCTCCTCACCTCCCCACCCTCTCCACCCCCCTCTCCTCACCCCCACCCTCCACCACCCCCACCCTCTACTCCCCCCACCCTATGTACACCCCCTCCCCCCTCTCCACCCCCCCCCCCCCACCCTCTCCACACCCCCCCCCACCCTCTCCACACCCCGCACCCAACCTCCAGGGGGGGCTTACGGGGGGGGGCTCCTCTACCGGCGGGGCCCGGGACATGGGTCGGAACTCCTCCAGGAAGATGTTGTCGGGTGTAGAAGCAGCGGGGGCAGGGTCCGGGACCCCCTCCAACCCCCGGGCCCCGGCCTGGCCCCGTCTCCACCCCGAGGCCTGTCTCCATCCCCGGGCCTAAGCGCCTCCCCGGGCTCCGCCGGCCACCGGCCCCGCGCCAAGGGCCCCGCGGGGGGGGAGAGGGGGAGGGGTGGGGTAGAGAGGGGGAGGGGTGGGGTAGAGAGGGGGAGGGGTGGGGTAGAGAGGGGGAGGGGTGGGGTAGAGAGGGGGGGGGGGGTAAAAAGGGGGAGGGGTGGGGTAGAGAGGGGGGAGGGGTGGGGGTAGAGAGGGGGAGGTAGAGGGGGGAGGGGGGGGAGAGATGGTGGGGGGTAGAGAGAGGGAGGGGGTGGGGGTAAAAAGAGGGAGGGTGGGGTGGGGGGAGAGAGGGGTGGGGGTAGAGAGGGGGAGGGGTGGGGTAGAAAGGGGGAGGGGTGGGGTAGAGAGGGGGAGGGGTGGGGTAGAAAGGGGTGGGGTAGGTGGGCTAAAGAGGGGGAGGGGGTGGGGGTAGAGAGGGGGAGGGGTGGGGGTAAAAAAGGGGGAGGGGTGGGGTAGAGAGGGGGAGGGGTGGGGTAGAGAGGGGGAGGGGTGGGGGTAAAGAGGGGGAGGGGTGGGGTAAAGAGAGGGGGAGGGGTGGGGTAGAAAGGGGGAGGGGTGGGGTAGAGAGGGGAGGAGGGGTGGGGTGGGGGGTAGAGAGGGGGAGGGGGGGGGGGTAGAGAGAGGGAGGGGTGGGGTAGAGAGGGGGAGGGGTGGGGTAGAGAGAGGGGAGGGGTGGGGTAAAGAGGGGGAGGGGGAGGGGTGGGATAGAGAGGGGGAGAGGGGGTGGTGGACAAGTTGGCGGGGGTGAGAGGGGGGTAGTAAGGGCGGATCCATCTGCATAGTTGCCACCCCAAGGACTGAAGCGGACTCGGTACCGAATGCACATTACGCATTAACTCAAATACAGGACTGTCCTATTGTATTTTAGCTTTATTAACAGCTATTGTTGGGCTTTTGAGCATGCCATTCGGCCCCTTGTGCTCTGTCTGCCTTACGGTGAGATGCCTCTGTGCCACATCCTTGCACAGAGTATTAGCTACAGGGGGGAGGTTGGGCACACTTGGATTGTTTTCTCTAGAACACAAGAGGCTGAGGGGAGACCTGATAGAAGTATACAAAAATTATGAGAGGCAGAGATAGGGTAGACAGTCGTAACCTTTTCCCCAGAACCTATTGAGCATTTGGAAATGTCAATGACTAAAGGGCATAGCTTTAAGGTGAGTGTGGGACGTATCACTGATGGGGATGAGTCAGAGTATAGAAGAAAGATCGACCGACTGACCAAATGGTGCCAGCACAATAACCTGGCCCTCAACACCAGCAAATTCATTTCGTTGTCTCAAATAATTCATTTCGTTGTCTCATTGAGACAATGACAATAAATTTGAATTACAATTACAAAACCAAGGAACTGATTGTGGATTTTGGAAGGGGTAGGATGGGGACCCACAGTCCCGTTTATATCAACGGGTCGATGGTGGAAAGGGTCAAGTGCTTCAAATTCCTGGGCATGCACATCTCTGAAGATCTCTCCTGGTCCGAGAACACTGATACAATTATAAAGAAAACACATCAGCGCCTCTACTTCCTGAGAAGATTACGGAGAGTCGGTATGTCAAGGAGGACTCTCTCTAACTTCTACAGGTGCACAGTAGAGAGCATGCTGACCGGTTGCATCGTGGCTTGGTTCGGCAACTTGAGTGCCCAGGAGTGGAAAAGACTACAAAATGTAGTAAACACTGCCCAGTCCATCATCGGCTCTGACCTCTCTACCATAGAGGGGATCTATCGCAGTTGCTGCCTCAAAAAGGCTGGCATCATCATCAAGGACCCACACCATCCTGGCCACACACTCATCTCCCCGCTACCTTCAGGTAGAAGGTACAGAAGCCTGAAGACTGCAACGTCCAGGTTCAGGAATAGCTGCTTCCCCACAGCCATCAGGCTATTAAACTCTGAAGAAGGTTTTCGGCCCGAAACGTTGCCTATTTCCTTCGCTCCATAGATGCTGCTGCACCTGCTGAGTTTCTCCAGCATTTTTGTGTACCTTCGATTTTCCAGCATCTGCAGTTCCTTCTCAAACAGGCTATTAAACTCTGAACATTCGTAGCCCATTATCTGTGTATTTGCACTTTATCTGTTTGTTTATTCATGTGTGTATATATTTATATAATGGTATAAACTTTCTGACAGAGAGACCGCAGTCAGTCCGTGTTGGCAAGAACACTTCAGGCTTGATCACGCTGAGCACTGGCTCCCCTCAAGGCTGTGTGCTCAGCCCGCTGTTGTTCACATTGCTCACACATGACTGTGCTGCCAGATTCAGGGACAATAAGATCATAAAATTTGCGGATGACACAACAGTGGTGGGACTCATCAGCGGAGATGACGAATCAATGTACAGGGAGGAAGTAAAACAACTAGTGGACTGGTGCGGCAAAAATAATCTAGAATTAAATGTCGACAAAACGAAGGAGATAGTTGTCGACTTCAGGAGGGAGCAGCCAAAGCATACACCCCTCAACATCAGTGGCACTGCAGTGGAGAGAGTGGAGAGCATAAAGTTCCTCGGTGTGCAAATTACAGACAGCCTCACCTGGTCCAGGAACACCACTGGGACCGTCAAACGGGCCCATCAGCGACTGCACTTCCTGAGGAAACTAAAACAGGCCTCACTCCCCACCAACATCCTCAGGACTTTCTACAGGGGTACGGTGGAGTCTGTACTCACGTACTGCATAAATACGTGGTACTCCACCTGCAACTGCTCGGACAGGAAGGCTCTGCAGAGGGTAGTGAGGGGAGCAGAGAGGATCATTGGCGTCTCCCTACCCTCGGTACAAGAACTGTTCCAGAGCCGCTGTCTGAAAAAAGCTCAGAGAATTGCTAAGGACAAACTGCACCCCCTCCACATATACCTGGATCTCCTGCCATCAGGCAAGAGATATCAAAGCATCAAAGCCCGGACTACAAGACTGCTAAACAGCTTCCTACCACAGGCTGTGAGGCTGCTAAACAGTCACTCTGTACTCACAGTCACTTGATTCTGCGGCTGGCACGGACACTTTAATAACTGGCACTGGCCACTTTAATAACTGGCACTGGCCACTCAAATCAGCTGCCCCAGACATTTTTATGATTGGTTTATTGTATTTTAACGTTGTGTTTTACCTGCTTTTAACTATTTATTTATACTGTTCCATCAGGGGCTGGATTGTTTTTAGTGTTATTATGTGTGAAACGTTTTAAATTTCATGTGCGATGCTCCGCTATTCCCTGGGAAACGTCTTTTCATTTTGCACTGTACAACTGTTGCTTGCAAGATGATAATAAAGGTTGATTGGATTGATTGATAAATATATAGGACACTCCTTATTTATTTATACACAGCTTATTTATTAATTTTACTTTTCTTTTTCATCGGTTGGAGCTGCATACCAAATCTCGTTGCACTGACGTGCAATGACAATAAAATATATTATTATTATTATTACTATTATATGAACACACTGATCTGTTCTGTATTATTCATGCCTACTATATTCTGTTGTGCTGAAGCAAAGCAAGAATCTCATTGTCCTATCTGGGACACATGACAATAAACTCTCTTGAATCTTGAAAGTTTAAAGGAAATGTGTGGGGCAATTTTTTAATTGTCTTTATAGTGCAAAACTTCATTTTGCATGCTACCAATCAGATAACACTATATATATATCAGAGCTAAAGTTAAATCACCTGAAGGGAAGGTGACGACAAGACAGATACAATCACCACCTACAGTTTAAATTCCATTTGGAATATTTTGGAGGACCAAGAAACCAAGAATAAAATGCAAGGCCTAGGCCTAAATCTGCACCCTGGCTGTCCTGTCCTTGTTGCTATGGCGACGGGTCGCCCTCCACTTCCGGCCAGTGCTCTGGTGAAATGTGTCCGGTTTCATGTGTCCGTCACTTTCGGTTCCGGGCTCCGTTGACGCCCAGTGAAAGTTACCGCGTCGGCCTGGCGGCCATGGCCGAGGCGGGGAGTAAGTTCCGCGACATCCAGCGCTATCTGTCCGACGGCCGCTTCCCCCCGACTTTCTGCCCGGCCAAGAAGAAGAACCTCAAGCGCTACGCGCAGAAGTTCCTGCTGGAAGGTGGGTGGGAGTGCGGCTCCAGGCGGGCGGGTGGAGACCCGGCAACAGCCCGGCCTCGCCCCCGGTTCCCCACCTCTTACCCCGACATCAGCAGGGGGGGGGGAGGTCCCAGAGACTGCAGGACCTATCCCCAGAGACTGCAACCCTGTCCCAGACAGACAGTGTGCAGGAAGGCGACCTGTCCCAGACAGACAGTGTGGAGGAAGGCGACCTGTCCCAGACAGACAGTGTGCACCTGTCCCAGACAGACAGTGTGCAGGAAGGCGACCTGTCCCAGACAGACAGTGTGGAGGAAGGCGACCTGTCCCAGACAGACAGTGTGGAGGAAGGCGACCTGTCCCAGACAGACAGTGTGGAGGAAGGCGACCTGTCCCAGACAGACAGTGTGGAGGAAGGCGACCTGTCCCAGACAGACAGGGTGGAGGAAGGCGACCTGTCCCAGACAGACAGGGTGGCAGGATTAGCCTGAATTTCAGAAATCCGTTAATCTCACCTTTGACTGTACCAAATGTCTGGTGATCCACTGCCTAAAGATCTCCAAGAGTAACAATGCTCCAGTTAAAGATGGTTGATCTCATCTCAGTTCTAAATAGCCACTCTTATCCAGAAGCTTCAAATAGTCTGCTGACTCTGGTATCTATGTACTGGGTATTCTGTGGTTAACTGGTGTATGGTGTGGCCCGAGGCATCAGTCAGGGTTGGGCGCCAGGCACTGCCCTGTGTGGAGTGCTCACCATCACAGACACGTCCAGTTTCTCCAGCGAGTGTTAAACAGTTCTACATCTTGGAGCTGAGCATTGTGTGCTGTGTGCATGGTGAAGTGTGATGTGTGTTGTCACCTGCAGGAGGCTGCCTGTACTATGTGGGGCCAAAGAAGGATGAGAAGAGAGAGGTGGTTGTGGATGGCGAGAGGCGGCAGCAGATCTTTCAGGAGTGCCACTTGTCGGATGTCGGCTGCCACTTGGGCCAGAAGAAGACAGTTCATAGGATCCAGAGCCGGTATTACTGGCTGGGGATAGTCAAGGATGTTGTCGACTGGGTAAGCAGCAAAAACACTCATCAGCTGGCAACAAACGGCAGCTGTTTTAGCTTGGTAAAGGGTTGAGTCATTGGCATATCAGGCTTTGTCGCTCTCTCTGTTAGACACCACTCGTTCTCCAGAGATGCACTAGAGTCGTACAGCACGGAAACAGGACCTTTCATCTCAACCCATCCAGCCTGCCTGCTTTTAGCCCATATCCTTCTAAACCTCTCCTATCCATGTACCTATCTAAGTGTTATAGTCCCTGCCTCACAATCTCCTCTGGCAGCAGCTACCATCTACCCAGCACTATTTTCCTCTTCCTGCGTTCAACCAGATCCCTTCTGAAAGTTCTCAATAAATCTTTCTCCAGGGCGACGTGGCCACGTTGTGAGAATGTGTTTCAGATCACAACAACCTGCACATATAGAGTAACATTCTTCCCTCCCCTCCAGTCATCTGATCATCATCTCACTGCATCCTCCGCACACACACACACACACAGTCTCCTGCCAGTTTCTCCCTCTTCATTAATCAAGGCAGTTCACGCTGTGGAGTAGAAGCACAGAATCCCCAAGCAACAGAAACAATGCCAGCGTCTCTGCTGTTGTGGTTTAGAGAGTTTGTATCTTCATTAAGATAGACACAAAGTATTGGAGTAACTCAGCGGGACAGGCAGCATCTCTGGAGAGAAGGAATAGGTGACGTTTCGGGTCGACCCTTTTTCAGTCTGAAGAAGGGTCTTGACTCGTAACGTCACCCATTCCTTCCCTCCAGAGATGCTGCCTCTACCTGGTGCGCCGTGTAGATGGCTGTACTGATGAAAACTCCGAGTCAACTTAGCAAACGTGTGTGGATTTACTTTTTACTATTTGCTCTTTTTGCACATACTTTACTATCACACGTTCAGTATGGTCGACAAACACTTTTGGGGGTATGAACGTCAGCAAACGCGGACTTTAATTCGGCTATTGATATCACGAACGACGGCCTCCACTGGGTGTTTTGTTTACCTGCACAGCGGAGGAGGAGGAGGAAAGCAAAGAGAGGGAAGCCGGCGAAGAAGCAACAAACCACCTCTGCCCAGCATCCTGCTAGCGAATGTGCAATCCCTGGACAATAAACTGGACGAGTTGCGCGCACGGATCGAACACCATCAGGACATTCGTGGGCCACGGATGTCTGTGTTTTAACTACACGCTGCTCCCCGGTTCTGGAGCTGCTGACCATTAAAGCTAGACCTTTCTACCTCCCGAGAGAGTTCAGCTCAGTCCTCCTTACAGCTGTTTACATCCCCCCACAGGCTGATAAATCTCTAGCCCTGGACCAACTGTATAAGACTGTAAATGAGCCGGAGGCTGCGGTCATTGTTCTGGGAGACTTCAACAGCGCCAGCACGAAGAAGGTTCTCCCAAAATACTTCCAACACATCACTTTTCCCACTAGGGGAGAGCAGACCCTGGATGCAGAATGCAGGGTGACTTGGACAGGTTGGGGGAGTGGGCAGATGCATGGAAGATGAAGTTTAATGCGGATAAATGTGAGGTTATCTACTTTGGTAGCAAATACAGGAAGGCAGATTACTATCTAAATGGCATCAAGTTGGGAAAAGGGGAAGTACAACGGGTTCTGGGGGTCCTTGTACATCAGTCTATGAAAGTAAGCATGCAGGTCGTGGACTACAGGAGACAGCAGGGGAGTGGACACCTCCCCATCCACATCGGTGATGCTGAGGTTGAAAGGGTCAGCAGCTTCAAGTTCCTCGGTGTGCGCATCACTGAGGACCTCTCCTGGACACTGCATACGGACACAGTAACAAAGAAAGCCCAGCAGCGGCTCTTTATCCTGAGACGACTGAGGAAGTTTGGCATGATCGCAGCATCCTCACAAACCTACAGATGCACCACCGAGAGTCTGCTGACGGGCTGCATCACAGTCTGGTACAGGAACGGTTCTGCCCACAGCCGCAAACCACTACAGAGAGTGGTGAAGGCGGCACAGCACATCACTGGCAACTGTCTCCCGGCCATTCAGCACATTTTCCACAGGCGGTGCCTGCGGAAGGCACACAGCATCATCAAGGACCACAGCCACCCAGCACGCAGACTGTTCTCCTTGTTACCGTCAGGCAGACGATACAGGAGCATGGCTGCACGTACCACCAGACTTAAGAACAGTTTTTACCATCAGGTCATCAGGCTTCTGAACTCATAAACACATTTCACATCATATATGTTGATTATTTTATTATTGTCTTTTTACCTTACCAATGTTATTTTAATCTTATTCTATCCTTGTTATATTATTGCTGAGGTGACCCGTTGTCTTGTCAAACACATTTCATTGTACCATTGACCCAGTGTTAACCTACATATGACAAATAAAACTGAATTGAATTGCCTGTCCCGCTGAGTTACTCTAGCACTTTGTGTCTATCTTCAGTTTAAACCAGCGTATGCAGTTCCTCAGTTCTGTTTGATTTAAACTGATTTAGTAAAGAGATGTATCTCACTCTTGTGTTGGAATAGATTAAGATATGTGACACCTGTCAGCATGCAGAGCACTACAAGCACACAAGGTCACGCAGCTTCCAACCGGCGAGAGTGACAAGACCATGGGAAATGCTGCTCCTTGACCTCCTGGGTAAGGCACTTACTTTGTCATCAACTGCTCTCTCAGTTCTGGAGGTTGCGGGGAGACCTGATAGAAGTATGTACAGTTATGAGAGGCATAGATAGGCAGAATCTATTGCCCAAGGTGGAGTTGTCAAAGACTAGCGGGTGTAGGTTTAAGGTGAGAGGGGCAAGGTTTAACGTGGATATGTGGAGTACGTTTTTTACACAGAGGGTGGGGGGGGCCTGGAACGCGCTGCCAGGGGTGGTGGTTGAGGCAGATATACGATAGTGGTGTTAAAGAGGGGCACATGGATATGGAGGGTTATGGATGACCAGCAGGCAGAGCGGATTAGTTTAACTTGCATCCTGTTTGGCACAGACATTGTGGGCTGAAGGGCCTGTTCCTGTGCTGTACTTTGTGGACTGAAGGGTCTATTAGATTGTTAAGGGCTTGGACACGCTAGAGGCAGGAAACATGTTCCCGATGTTGGGGGTGTCCAGAACCAGGGACCACACAGTTTAAGAATAAGGAGTAGGCCATTTAGAACGGAGACGAGGAAACACTTTTTCTCACAGATAGTGGTGGGTGTGGAATTCTCTGCCTCAGAGGGCGGTGGAGGCAGGTTCTCTGGATGCTTTCAAGAGAGAGCTAGATAGGGCTCTTAGAAAATGGCAGAGTCAGGGGATATGGGGAGAAGGCAGGAACGGGGTACTGATTGGGGATGATCACATTGAATGGCGGTGCTGGCTCGAAGGGCCAAATGGCCTACTCCTGCACCTATTGTCTATTGTCTATTGATGTGCTGTTGTGTTGCAAGATCTATGTTCTGTTGCCACAGGTCCTTTCCCAGAAACAGTCCGTGGGAACACCTACGTACTGACTGTCACAGATTATTTTACAAAGTGGGTTGAAGCAATTCCAATGCAACAAAAAGATGCCTTGTCAGTGGCTGGCGCTCTGGCTGCTACGTTCTACAGGTAGGCACCACAATGTACAGGCAGAACATTGGCTGCTGGAATCTGAGGAGGAGCAGTGAAAGTGCCTGAGTAACTCGGCGGGACAGGCAGCATCTCTGGGGAGAATGGGTGACGTTTTGAGTCGAGACCCTTCTTCAGACTGATTTCAGGGGAGTGGGCGGTACAAAGATAAGGAAGTGAATGGATAAGAAAGTGTAAGGTGGGGGTGAAAACAGAACAAAGGGAATGAGTATCAAGGAAAATATCTACTGTATCCACTGTTCCAGGTGTGGACTCCTATATATCGGCGAGACTAAGCGCAGGCTCGGCGATCGTTTCGCTGAACACCTTCGTTCAGTCTACCTTAATCTCCTGGTTGCTCAACACTAACTCCCCTCCCATTCCCAATCTGACCTTCCTGTCCTGGGCCTCCCCCATTGTCAGTCCCAGTGCAAATTCAAGGAACAGCACCTCATATTTTGCTTGGGTAGCTTGCACCCCAGCGGTATGAACATTGAACTTCTCTAACTTCAAGTAACTGTTTCTTTCCCTCTCTTTTTAATTCCCTCCTCGTTCTCAGTTCTCCGACTAGTCATACTGTCTCCGACTACATTTTATCTGTCTGCTTTGTTGTTACCTTCTCCCAACTAACAATGATCTATTCTACATTTTCCTTGATCTCCATCCCCTTTGTCCTGTGTTCACACCTTACACTTCCTTATCTATGTACCGCCCACTCCCCTGACATCAGTCTGAAGAAGGGTCTCAACCCGAAACGTCGCCCATCCCTTCTCTCCAGAGATGCTGCCTATCCCACTGAGTTACTCCCGCATTTTGTATCTATCTTTGCTTTAAACCAGCATCTGCAGTCCCTTCCTACACAGATGAGGAGTAGAAGCTGCTGGAGGGGTGTACAGCCTCCACAAGCAGCAGCTGGGTGGGTTTCCATGGAGTTGGGAATAATTTGCTGGGTTTAGAGCTGGCAACAACACAAACTGCAGCTCGACTGGCAGTGACATTCTCCTGGAGCAGTGTAGGCGAGCGACATCATGGGCTGGTTAGTTTTAGCCTCTACTAAAGTTCGCATCCAGAAAGATGTTTGTCGGGTCTGTGATGCTTCAGTTGCCATGAAACATTTTTAGAGACAAATAGCATAATCAGTCTTGCACCCGTGTGTAGGCTGATGATCCTTGTGTCCTGGTGGTCCTTGTGTCCTGGTGGTCCTTGTGTCCTGGTGGTCCTTGTGTCCTGGTGGTCCTTGTGGTCCTTGTGTGTGTGATGAAGAACAGGTACTGTGACAGTAGACAAAACCGTGGCCATTGTGTAACGGTGACACCACAGATCTGTATTAGGAATTGCTTCATCACTGAACTATGCCTGAATCTCTGAATTGTGCCGCTCACTAATGTTCTTTATTTGACACAGGTTTGGGGCTTCAAAAGAGATATTCTCCAATGAAAACAGAATCTTTTGTGATGAGGTAATGGGCCTTTTCAGAGTCTTGCAGGGGTGGAGTGTGGGAGAACGAGGGTGCGTGCGCGGGCAGCTGGTAGCGAGTGAGTTGTGAATGTTTCTATAGTGGGGTGAACTCAGCGACTGGAAACATGAGAGGCTGCAGCTGCTGGAACCCGGAGCAACCAACAATTGGGGACCAAAACACCGACCGTCCTCAGCCACCACACACGCTGCCCGACCCACTGAACAACTCCTGTGCTTTGTTTCTCACTTTGAATCTTCTGCTTTCTATGTATGTATATATGTATATAACGAGATGCTGGAGTAACTCAGCGGAACAGGCAGCATCTCTAGAGAGAAGGAATGGGTGACGTTTCAGGTTGAGACTCTTATTCTGATGGTCTGTACTGTAAACTGACAATGACAATTAAAATTGAATCTGAATCTGAATCTGAATTCTGACTGATGTCAGGGGAGTGGACGGTACATAGATAAGGAATTGTAAGGTGTGAAAACAGGACCAAGGGAATGGAGTTCAAGGAAGATGCAGAATCGCTCATTGTTAGTTGGGAGAGTGTAACAAAGCAGAGATAAAATGTAGTCAGAGACAGTATATATATATATATATGTGTGTGTGTGTATAAACTCACAACATTATTCACACAGGTGGCATTGTGGACTCCTTCCTTCTATGGTTTGTATTCTAAGTTTTCGTCTTGTTGCCTCAGGTTCACAAACGTTTATTTGAACATTGGAATATTAATCATAAAGTGACTCCTGCTGAGCACCTGCAGCACACAGGCCTTGATGACAGGGCCACGGGGATACTAAAGGCAGCCATTAGAAACGCCGTCAACGGCAAGCAAAAGGACTGGGATGACTGCCTGGACCCAATCCTGTTTGAGTTCCGGACATCAGTAAATTCAAGCACAAAGTTTACGCCGTTCTTTCTGCTCCACAACCGAGAGGCACGGTTATCGTCTGAGGTAGGAATGCAGTCGTGATGGTTGTTTGCTTGTGGCTTTGTGATCTGTTTCTGTCGGTAAACTCTAACAAGGATTCTGATAGAGGTTTTTAAGAAAGACCTGCAGATGCTGGAAAATCGAAGGTAGACAAAAATGCTGGAGAAACTCAGCGGGTGCAGCAGCATCTATGGAGCAAAGGAAATAGGCAACGTTTCGGCACGAAATGTTGCCTATTTCCTTCGCTCCACAGATGCTGCTGCACCCGCTGAGTTTCTCCAGCATTTCTGTCTACCTTCTGATAGAAGTTGTTGACTCAATAGGTTAAACCCGACACTCTACTCTTCATAGACGCACCCTGGCCTGCTGAGCATAGTCTGTTGAAACGTCACACTGTGTAATGGTTGATGTAGACGTGTAGGCTGCAGTAGGCTGTGACTGTCAAGGTCAAAACAATGAGGGAGAATCACTGGCATCAGACACTTTCAAACTGCTTTGAACATTGAGTTCTCCCAATTTTGCTAGCCCTTGCTGTCTCCTCCCCTTCCTTAACCCTCGAGCTGTCTCCTCCCATCCCCCCCGCCCTTGGGCTCCTCCTCCTCCCTTTTTCCTTCCTTCTCCCCCCCCCAACCCCCCATCAGTCTGAAGAAGGGTTTTGGCCCGAAACGTCGCCTATTTCCTTCGCTCCATAGATGCTGCTGCACCCGCTGAGTTTCTCCAGGATTTTTGTGTACTTTGCAAATTGCTCCTCCTGTTTCGAGTGCAATGACTGGGATTCACACTCTTTGCACCCAAACTTCAGCATGTTGTAGATAACACCACATAATTCACAAACGCGTCATTAGAGGTGGCAGGATCTTGCTTTAAACCATGTGGTGAGTGAATAATCACTCTATCAGTGCTTCAACCTATTTAATTGTACTGTTACATATTCTAATCACTTTAAAATAATACTCAAAACTAAGTGGTTCAAATGACGTCACGTCTTGTCAACTGATTAGTCTTCTGATTGAAATGGACATCAAGAATTTCATCAAAGTAAGAAGAAATTTCATTCAGCGATTTTCCTGAAAGTGTTATGAGGAGTCCCCTGACGCTCAGTCTGAAGGGTGTCGACCCGAAACGTCACCTATTCCTTTTCTCCAGAGATGCTGTCTGACCCGCTGAGTTACTCCAGCTTTTTGTAGACATGTAGCTTTTTGTAGACGTGTAGGCTGTAGTAGGCTAGTGTTTTGGAGAGTTGTGTTGTGATAGTTTCTGCCTTCTAATAGTTTCTTTTGATTCCCTAATCCAACCTTTTTCTTTTTAATAATCTCTTTGTTCAAATGGAACATATTCTAACCATTTTAAAAACAGTACCCTATTTTAAACTTGCCAAATTACATTTTTATATTTTCCAATTTTTTAGCATTGCACAAAACTAATTTTAACCCATTCTGTAGCATAGTCTATTTCTGGGAGCTCTGCTTGCTTCATAAAATTATTTAGTAAATTTTAAGCAAATGGAAAGAAAATGGGAAAGTGGAGGTCAGTTAGTGTGATAGTTAATGGCTGGGAAGGCGTTAGAATCCATTGTCAAGGAAGTGATTACAGAACATGATGTGATTGGGCAGTCTAATGGGATGAACGGGTGAATACAGTGAACTGCCTTTCCTAAGGACATTTGAGATGGTTAAAAAATAGACACAAAGTGTATTATGTGGAGATAAACACATATCAAGATGCAACACATGTTTATTAAATCTACTTACAGCATCGATCTGCAGGACATTACAGTTCTTAGCAGCTACTCATACTGAATGGTGTAGGCAAGCTCTTGTTAATATAAAACGCATATTAGGCCACTACTAACAAGCACTACAATTGGCACGTAGGAAATAACCAATCTACAGTGCTGGAGTAATTCAGCAGGCCAGGCAACATTTCTGGAGTCATAGAGTGATACAGAGTGGAAACAGGCCCTTCAGCCCAACTTGCCCACACGTCCCAGCTACACAAGGTGCTGGAGGAACTCAGCTGGTCAGGCAGCATCTGTGGGGAAAAATGGACAGACGACATTTCAAAGAGTATCATGACATTCCCCCTGATGTTGCGTGACCCGCTGAGTTCCTCCAGCATAGCTAGAGGATTGGCTAACAGACAGAAAATCAAGTGTGGGTCAGATTGAAGCTGGCGTGCTGTGGGGTGCGTATGGTAAAGGTCAGATCAGAGTGCTAACATAGTCGAGGGGAAAACCTGTGCCACAGCGTTTAAAGATCTTGGTCACGCTAATATTGTAGTGTGAATAATTGTGTTGCAGGGAGAATCACACAGCGCCCCGGAGTGCAGACTGGCAGATAACTGTGCCATCAAAAGGGAAAGTATGGATGAGTTCACTGCTTCGATGACTGAGCAACAGAATGCCGTTAAAGAAGTGGTACGTATCTCAACAAAGCCGGCTCATCATCCAGCGTGTGATCCAAGGTGTGGCTGCTTCATTCATGTGCTTTGTTAGAACGTGAGGACCACTAGACAATATAAGCAGGAGGTGGCCACTCGGCCCCTTGAGCCTTCCTGCCATTCAATGTGATCACGGCTGATCTGCCCTCTTCACTTTCACTTCCCTATTGCTCTCAAATCCCCGATCCTAAAAACTGGAGCTACTTCCCCCTAAAACACCCCAAAAGTTTGGTCTGAATGTTGTTGGGAGTTGGGGGGGAAAGTGCATGAATTTGCACACAAGCTTGGTTGCCATGGTAATTGTGGTAGACACTTGTAGAGGTGGCATTGTCTGCATTGCTGCCGAAGCTGAGATTGACCATCCTTGCTCTGGAGGTAGGGTGGCTGTGTGAAGCAGTTGCATGTTCAAGTCCACAACACACTGAACCCTGACATACAACTTGTACCTTGTCTTCACATCTGCTTTACAGGCTTTCACAAGCTGCTGACTGTTTTGCTGCTGACAAATGGTTTGAGTCGAACGAAAGGCAACATTCCTGTGAACATGTATTGTCCCTCCCGCAGGTCATTGCCAACCTGGCTGCGACTCACAAGCGGGAGAAGAAGCATGCCAAGAGGAAAGCCAGGAAAGAGATCCACTTCTCCACTGGAAACGCCAACCCGACACGCAAAAAAACAAAGAAAAATCACTTTCTTTCTTTTCAAATTGAAACAACTCTGTCCTCTGAGCACGGCGTGACTAGTGGGGTGGCATGAGGATGCTGCTCAATAATGTACAGAATGTCCAAGAGTCTTCCAGAGAAGGTGATGGCAGTGGATTGGAAACAGTGGGGTGAGTCCCCAGCAGTGGGCCGGGACCAGCACAGAGTTCAGGGCAGAACCAGGGCAGGTACTCGCCATCGTGCAGTCTGACTACGAGTGACATTGTACCTTTAAACTCCTCAGACGCTGCGAGTCTAAATCAGTTTCGCACCGGCCGTGACATTGCAGCTTGAAACCTTCACAGTCTTTGAGTCAGAATCTGTTTTGCTCCGAGTGTATTAATTGTTCAGTCGTTGGTAGAGGATTTGTGGAAAGCTTGCACTTTCCATCTTTCACTTTTTATTCTGTAAAATGCTCTTTCATAAATTTGAAGAACTGAGGTGTTCACTTCAGAAACTGAAACGATCCAACCACTTGTTTAAAGGTGTCTGTGTGGAGTTTGCAGGGTCTCCCTGTGACTGAGCGGGTTTCCTCCCACATCCCATGATCAACCTATGGGTGAAGGGGCTGCTGTAAGTCACCCAGTGCAGGATTACACAGAGGTGATGAGCATGTGGGCCGCTGCAGGGTAACAGGGAAATAGAGAAGGGGAGGGGGCACACTCTTGGGAGCAGGCTTGGAGCCAATGGACCAAATGGTCTCATTCTGTGAAAGATATATGCAAGGCAATATGTAATGTACAGTACTTATCAGGTCCTCTGTCCCACATCCTGAATAAGCCATATAACTTATTAGAAACAAGGAGCTGCAGATGTTGGTTTATAAAAGAAGACACTGCTGGGATGCTGGATTAACTCTAGCAGGTCAGCCAACATCTGTGGAGAACATGGATAGGTGAAGAAGGGTCCCGATCTGAAACGTCACCTATCCATGTTCTCCACAGATGCTGCCTGACCCGCTGAGTTACTCCAGCACTCTGTGAAACGTCACCTATCCATGTTCTCCACAGATGCTGCCTGACCCGCTGAGTTACTCCAGCACTCTGTGAAATGTCACCTATCCATGTTCTCCACAGATGCTGCCTGACCCGCTGAGTTACTCCAGCACTCACCTATCCATGTTGTCCACAGATGCTGCCTGACCCGCTGAGTTACTCCAGCACTCTGTGAAACGTCACCTATCCATGTTCTCCACAGATGCTGCCTGACCCGCCGAGTTACTCCAGCACTCTGTGTCTTCCTCCATAACTCCTCTCTGTGGGCTGATCACTCGTGCCTGTAGATTAGGTTGACCAAGAGTGCAGAGTTGCAGCAGCCACGCTGTCTGCAGCAAGCTCTGCGGGTTGCCGGAGACTCAAATGTTCTTGCAGCATCAGTCCACGTCCCTGAAGGTTCACTCCTCAATTCACTCGCGTTCCTCATCTGCATCATCCACACACGCACCATCTGGTTCCATCTGTGTGCTGCTGACGTCAGCTCCAGGTCACTGTGCCAATTCCCTGCTGTCTCCACACTGTACACGATGTGGACTCCTGCCGCTGAGTATTGGAATGAGCACAGCCATTGAATCACTTCCCCTCTATTCCTCAGCACAGCAACAATCAGAGGCTGAGCATGTTGTCTATAACCTTAATATGGTACTACTATGTGAGGCCACCACCACTAGGACTTCCCACTTCTACCTCTCCAACATTGCCATGGTAACCACTAGTCTGTACGATTAGCCTCCCGCATTCCATTTCCTCTAATCAATCCCATCTCAGATCCTCTGCCCATGTCCCACCTTGTACCATCTATTTAATCCAACAGTAACCTCAATTGTTTCCTGGTTCAGGAAACTTTTTTTTCCAAATAAAGTTCCCATCTTGTTCTTGGCCGCCCCCGCCCATTGTTTCAGTCTTCCTATCTCTGAGCTCTGCAACCTCAGGATTGAACCAGTTACCATACCGTCATGGTATGTATGGTCCATGTGGTTGGTCCACCACAAATTGCTGTTGCTATTTCCACCAGGGAATTGAAGCTCTCACCCATCTGTACTTTGGCACCATTGATACTGACCGAGGCATATACACCGCACCATTTGGTGAAGTCAGTGACCAGCTCCTTCGTCTTGCTGCCATTGTGGGAGAGGTTGTTGTCCTGAACCATGTCACCATCTCCTTTCTGTACTGTCTCGCCTCATTGTTTCTCATCTGGCCCACCACGGTGGTGTCATCTGCAAACTTGCAATGGAGTTGGAGCAGAATTTGACTGCACATGGAGTCTAGTGAGAGGCTGAGAACGCATCCTTGTGGCAGAGGAGTTATGGCAGAGGATGTTTTGTGGCCCATCCTCACTGATCGTGGTCTATGGGTCAGGAAGTTGAGGATCTGGTTGTAGAGTGGGGTGCCAACTCCTAGCTCCAGGAGTTTGGAGATTTGGTATTTACCATACCTAGGACATGACAATGATTTCAATGCCCAAGCATTTTATTTTACAAAAATTACTGGTGGGATTGTTTAAGATCTTGCCCAAATTCTATTTCTGTGTGATTTAATATGCACACCAAAGTCTCCATCTGATGGAAAACTAACAAACAAGGGAGAGGAAAACAAATGAAACCAAGAAAATCGTGCACTGCTTTAGAAAAAAAGTATCTTCAACCCCCTCCCACCAGTTAGACATGCTGTTGTGTAAGGGCTAGGAGGCCATTTGGCCCATCATGCCAATGTTTGTTCTTTGGGAAAGCCCTGCAATCCATCCACTTCCCTGCTCTTTCCCACAAGCCTGTGAACTGTCCCCAGGTAGTGGCATCTCCTGGGAATGGCATCCAAGTGCCAGCACCCTCTGAAGAAGCGTTCCCCCCATGTTAGATCTGACGGAAACGGAATGACATGGTCCCTAGGACCTGCCCATCTTCTCTGGGCACAGACCGTCACAGGAGGAGTAATCCTGGAGTGCTGGGGAGGGTGAATCACTGAAACTGGTCTTCAATTGGTAGCAGGAATTCCATTAGCAAAACAAAATCAACGGATAAAAATCTCAGGAGGAATGTAAAATGGGGCATGTGGGAGAAACAGGCCCCGCACCTTCACGAGCTGACTGATTGGCTGCAGGTACAGTTCTCGCCTTCCATTCTCTGGGCCCCGTTTACCCAACGCTGAGCTTTTATAACCGCTAACGCTTCTAATGTGGAATTTTTTACTACTGTAATTTACAAAAATATCTACTATAAATGTTGAGGTTTTATCAAATTAAGCAATGTTATTGGGAGCACTAAACATAATATACACATTGTCCAGGTTTTACTGGACTGTGGGATGTATGTGACTAGAGTCTGTGCTCCTGTTGGTGAAATGCAGTGAATGTTGAGTGACAAATGTATTGGGGGGAAAAACTGTAATAACCTCTTACACACTGGAACTCTACAATCTGGCATATTTGAAGCAGTAAATGTATTTAAATATAGCTGAGTAGATAATTAAACATGCTGTACTGTTTGGTTTTATAAATTCCATTCTGTAGCGAAATTAATGGATTAAAACAAACTAAATGTAAACTGTAGCAATTAGTGCCTTCACTGGATAAGCTGGCTACTTTCTGATATGGAGCATTTAGCTCCATTTATCCCCTGTAACAGAGAATTAGCCGAAACTTGAGGGACTATCGCATTTACCTGCATGGGTGATTTGGTGTGGCGCAGCAGTAGAGTTGCTGCTTTACTGCGCCAGAGACCCGAGTTCAATCCTGACAGCAGGTGCTGAAAATACGGAGTTTGCACGTTCTCCCTGTAACCACCTGGAGCTTCAGTTTCCTCCCACATCTCCAAGAAGTGTCAGTTTGCAGTTTAATTGGATTCTGTACATTGTAAGTTGTCCCTAGTGTGTGTGTAGGACAGTGTTAGTGTATGGTGACCGCTGGTCGGAGCGGACTGGGTGGGCCGAAGGGCCTGTTTTCTCGCTGTATCTCTAAAGTAAGGTCTAAATTACCCAGAGCTTAGTTGCTGCTAAACCCGTGCACATGGCAGAATGTTGCCACTGTTTATGCAAATCTCCTGTTGCCTAATAGCTAATAATGTTTAAGTCTAAAGAAGGGTCCTGACCCAAAACGTCACCTATCCATGTTCTCCAGATGCTGCCTGACCCGCTGAGCTACTCCAGCACTCTGTGAAACGTCACCTATCCATGTTCCCCACAGATGCTGCCTGACCCGCTGAGTTACTCCAGCACTCTGAAACATCATCTATCAATGTTCTCCACAGATGCTGCCTGACCCGCTGAGTTACTCCAGCACTCTGAAACATCATCTATCAATGTTCTCCACAGATGCTGCCTGACCTGCTGAGTTACTCCATCACTTTGTGCCTTTTTTTTGTAAACCAGGTTTAGGTGTATTATTGTCACGTGTACCGAGGTACAGCAAAATGGCTAAGATTGCAGGAATTTAGCTTTGAGAAGTGGAATTGGTTGGACCAAAGGTTTTTCTGCAGTTTAGCGTGAAGAAGTGGGAGATCCAGATTTGGTTCTGTCACTGGCTTAAGAGCGTAACTGCAGTGTGAAAGATTTGTAGCAGCACTTACCATAATAAATGTGGATAGGCAGAACATTTTGGAGTAACTCAGCGGGACAGGCAGCATCCCTGGAGAGAAGGAATGGGTGACATTTCGGGTCAAAACTCTTCTTCAGACAGAGTCAGGCAGAGATAAGGAAGGGTAAGGTGTAAAAACGAGACATCAAATGTGGACTGAGGAACTTACAATGTAATGTATATAGCCAGAAGGTTGAACATGCAAGAGACGTTTTGTGTTTATTTTTATCTTGTAGGATGACTCACACAGTCAGTGACATAGTGAAGCTGCAGAGAGGGAATGAAATGGCAGTACTGAGACAAACTGAACATAAAAACTGCAAAGCTTGGCCTTCAAGAGGTGATGTAGACTTTGAGGCCAGGAATGATACCCCTCACCCATCCCTACCACTCTGCTGTTTATCTCAGCCTATGTAGCCAAGACATTTTACAAAGAGCATAAAATCTGTTTAAGTACTTTCTTCAGGGTTTCTACAGCTGTTTCAACAAAACCTTTCAAAAGTTTAATTTCTGATTGCAAGCACTCCACAAATATGTGGCCTGGAAGAACATCCACTATTTGATCTTTCAATTGGTCTGATTTTTAAAACTCTGAATATCATAATAATTGGGGCGGCACAGTGGCGCGGCAGTAGAGTTGCTGCTTTACAGAGCCAGAGACACGGGTTCGATCCTGACTACGGGTACTGTCTGTACAGAGTTTGTACGTTCTTCCTGTGACTGAGTTTTCTCCGGGTGCTCTTCTATATTCCAAAGACATACAGATTTGCAGATTAATTGGCTTTGATAAAAATTCTAAACTGACTCTAGTGTGTAGGATAGTGTTTGTGTACAGCAGTGGTTCCCAACCTTTTTCAGTTCATGGCCCCCTTGGACGCTTTAATTTTTCTGTGGCCCCTCCTGACATTATTAGCAGAAAAAAGTGGCCCCCTTCATTGAACCTGTGGCCCCCTAAATCCCTCATTTTTTCTGTGCCCCCCCTGAAATTTGCCATGGCCCCAGGTTGGGAATCACTGGTGTACAGGATGACCATTGATCGGCGAAGACTCAAGAGCTTGTTTCCATGCTGTATCTATAAAGTCTAAAGAGGATAGATGTTGGGATGTTCCCACCAGTTGCAGAACAGGGAGATGTAGGAGTGCAGATAGACAATAGGTGCAGGAGTAGGCCATTCCGCCCTTCGAGCCAGCACCGCCATTCAATGTGATCATGGCTGATCATCCCCAATCAGTACCCCGTTCCTGCCTTCTCCCCATATCCCGACCGCTATTTTTAAGAGCCCTATCTAGCTCTCTCTTGAAAGCATCCAGAGAACCCGCCTCCACAGCCCTCTGAGGCAGAGAATTCCACTGACTCACCACTCTCTATGAGAAAAAGTGTTTCCTCGTCTCTAAATGACTTACTCCTTATTCGTAATAGCTTACTCCATGCAGATGCACGGTTCTCTAAAATTGGGCAATGTGGCGAAGGTGGTGCTTGGCACGTTGCCTTCATTGATGTGGGTATTGAGTACAAAAGTCAAGACATCATGATGCAGCTACAAGGCGCTGGTGAGATCTTACCTGGAGTGCTGTATGTAGTTTGAGTCATCCAGCAACAGCAGGTCCCACACCAAATTGTCATTGAGGGTGTCATTAAGTTGGAAAGGGTGCAAAAGAGATTAACCAGGATATTACTTGGACTTGCAAGCTTATAGAAAGAGAGGTTGGATAGGCTAGGACCTCCCCCTACTTTGAGAAGTCTTGTATCCTCTTACGCTTGGCCAGTAGTATGAATATTGGTTTCTCTAACTTCATGCAACCCTTGCATCCCCTCGTTCTCCGCCCCTCCCTCACCCTGGTCCTCGTACTAGTTTCACTGTTGTCCTGTTGAGTTTCATTGTCTGTGTAACTCGTTTCTCCAGAGATGCTGCCTGACACACTGAGTTACTCCAGCTTATTGTTCCATCCTCTTACTCAAATCTATGTATTCTTCTTGATGCATTCTTATATTGCTTTACAAATGTACATTAAAGTTATTGTTTAATGTACCATTAAAAGTTATGTACCATGTAAAGTTATTGTTTTATTTACCAATCTTCATGTCTTTTTTGGATTATATCTATAAAGTGATAATATTTTGAGACGATTCATGAAGAGGAAGCTCATCATTAGTGTCTCTGTGACAATGAAAATGCTGGCAGCACTCAGCACCGTAAACTATACCTAAGAGAAGACCTCAGAGATGTTAAAGCTCTAGGATTCAACAGAACTTTGAACACTTACATGTTTTACAGTGAACTAAGAAGAGATTCTCCTTCCTTCAGAATGCTGCCTTTCCATTGGAAATGATAGCCAGACACTGGACACTTTCATCCTTCACATTCAGTCCATTGGTCTTCGTGTAGCAGGAAGCAACTGGAATAATAGAACATTTATTACCCTAACAGAATCTATTTGAATCATTCATACTTGTTCAAAAATAACTACCTGGGTAATCCTACAGCACTTGTTTGGTGCAAACTGTAGGGAGGAAGCAAGGACTTTAGGGGTATCTGAGCATCACGATGAACAGGCAAAAATATGGCTTTCAGAAAAAATTGTGATGTTCACATCCTGGTTTATAAAAAAAGCAGAGTACTTTTTAAATTACGTGCTAGGGCAGGAAACATGTTCCCGATGTTGGGGGAGTCCAGAACCAGGGGCCACAGTTTAAGAATACGGGGTAAGCCATTTAGAACGGAGATGAGGAAACACTTTTTAACACAGAGAGTTATGAGTCTGTGGAATTCTCTGCCTCAGGTAGAGGTCAGTTCTCTGGATACTTTCAAGAGAGAGCTAGATAGGGCTCTTAAAGATAGCGGAGTCAGGGGATATGGGGGGAAGGCAGGAACAGGGTATTGATTGGGGATGAGCAGCCATGATCACATTGAATGGTGGTGCTGGCTCGAAGGGCCGAATGGGCTACTACTGCACCTATTGTCTATAAATGGCACATAATGATATTAGTACATAAAACACTGAAAGTTAATGTGCAGGTACAGCAAGATGATAGACTATTCTTCTGCTGGCTCTTTACTGCAGTAGGATTTGAATACTTGTTGTTCCAACTATATGAGTCCTGAGTGTGTACAGAAATAACAAAAGAGGGAGTGCAGCAAATGTTCCCAAGATTGATTCATGAAATTATCAGTTATACTAGGTAACAAGACAACAATGGTGCAAGTTGAAGTCATAGAGTGATACAGTGTGGAAACAGGCCCTTCGACCAAACTTGACACCAGCCAACATCTCCCAGCTACACTAGTCCCACCTGCCAGCATTCGGTCCATATCCCTCCAAACCTGTCCTATCCATTCACCTGTCTAACTGCTTCTTAAATGTTGGGATAGTCTCTGCCTCAACCACCTCCTCTGGCAGCTTGTTCCATACACCCACCACACTTTGTGTGAAAAGGTTATCCCTCAGATTCCTATTAAATCTTTTCCTCTTCACCTTAAATCTACGTCCACTGGTTCTTGATTCATAAAATATAGAAACATAGATGCAGGAATAGGCCATTAGGCCACTCAAACCAGCACCACCATTCAATATGATCATGGCTGATCATTTAAAATCAATACCCCGTTCCTGCTTTTTCCCCACGTTTAGCCCCAAGAGCTAAACCTTATTCAAGTACTCTGGGCAAGAGACTCTCCATCTCTGATCTATTCCTCTCATGATCTTATACACCTCTATAAGATCACCCCTCATCCTCCTGCGCTCCAAGGAATAGAGTTCCAGCCTACTCAACCTCTGCCTATAGCTCAGACCCTCTAGTCCTAGCAACATCCTTGTAAGTATGGTATATAGCAAAGATGCCGTAATCTTTGGTATATAGTGCAACCCTACACTAAGCCCATGGTAGTTTGTTGTTGTGCAGTATTGATGGTTGCAGGGAAGAAGCTGTTCTTGAACTTGAAGGACATGGTGTTCAGGCTCCTGTGCCTTCTTCACAAGAAGAGGCCATGACCAGGGCGTTTTGTTGGTCTTTGATAATATTGGCTGTCATTTTGAGGCAACGTTTCAATAAATCGATTTGACGTTGACGTCAGTACCTGATATTTCCCCTGTCTGAGAGGCCCCGAACCCGGGCAAGTTGTCTCTAAGTAATGGGCCAACCACTCAGAACAGAGAGGAGAGAAATTGGTTCAGAAGTGATGAATGTTTGCAATTGTAATTCCTTGTCCAGCAGTAGTGATAGTGCTGTGGAGAGCCATGGACGTGTCAGCCATGGAACAGCAGCAGCATCGCAGGGCCAAATGGCCGGCAGCGTGTTGACGTCAATCGGTTCACATGAGTAGAAGCTGGAGAAGAGTAAAGGCCGCCGACTAAACGGCCTCCTTGAGCAGGTATGTGGCCAAGGGAGACCGGGGCCCGACGGACAACTCTGGGCCCGCGCGTTCCCGCCCCTCCCCCCCTCCGCGCGCTCCCCCCGGCCCCCCCCCGCGCGCTCCCCCCCTCCGCGCGCTCCCCCCGCGCGCTCGCCCCCCTCCGCGCGCGCCCCCTCCGCGCGCTCCCCCTCTCCCGCGGCCCCCCTCACACTCCCGCCCCCCCCCCTCCTCCTCACACCCCCGCCCCTCCCCCTCTCCGCGCGCCCCCCGCCCCTCCCCCTCTCCGCGCACTCCCGCCCCTCCCCCTCTCCGCACTCCCGCCCCTCCCCCTCTCCGCGCGCTCCCGCAGCCGCGCTCGAAGCTTGGCGCCATTTCGCACTGGGCATGCGCGGGGCCTAGGGTCCCGCTGAGTTACTCCAGCTTTTTGTGTCTGTATTCGGTAAAACCCATCGTCTACAGTTACCTCCTTACACCCGCCTGCACCTCGAGCGGCTTCGTGTCGGGGCTCGGCCAAGGCGCGTTCACCGCTGTGTGGTTGGAACGGCGGGCGGGAGCGGGGTTGGGGCGGGGTGTGGTGGCGCCGCGCGGGGAGAGACGACAAAGGGAGAGGGAGGGGCTCGTGGGGGCGGTTGGAGCCGGTCCGGCAGCGTGAGTGTCGACGGTCGGTCGCTCCCCAAACCCCCGGACACCGGGCCCAACTCACCCCACCCCGGGGCCCACGGACACCGGGCCCAACTCACCCCACCCCGGGGCCCACGGACACCGGGCCCAACTCACCCCACCACGGGGCCCACGGACACCGGGCCCAACTCACTCACCCCACCCCGGGGCCCACGGACACCGGGCCCAACTCACCCCACCCCGGGCCCACGGACACCGGGGGCCCAACTCACCCCACCCCGGGGCCCACGGACACCGGGCCCAACTCACCTCACCCCGGGCCCAACTCACCCCACCCCGGGGCCCACGGACACCGGGCCCAACTCATCCCACCCCGGGCCCAACTCATCCCACCACGGGGCCCACGGACACCGGGCCCAACTCACCCCACCCTCAGGGATACCACGCCCCGGCTCCGGTAGCGTGAGTGTCGGCGGTCCGCTCACCCCCGCACCGGGCCCACTCCACCCCAACCCCGGTGGTATCTCCGGCAGCCTGAGTGTTGGCCGTCCGCTCGCCCCGGGGACACCCCCATCCCTGGTCGACGCGTCGGCCCACGGCTCCCCACCACCCCATCACCAAGGCCCGGCCACACCCTCACTCCACCTCTACCGGGGCCCGACTGCACCTGCCACAGGCACCCACCCAAACCCACCGTTCCGGGATCCGTGCCGCACCCTCAGCCCTCCCTCCCTCCCCGGTCAGGCCGCTGCCTCGCACCTCCACTTGGTCACTGTGTGGTTCCACCGCTCCCTCTATAACCCGGAGGGTCTCCCCCACCCCACCCCCGGCGCTCGCTCCTCCCATGTCCTAGTGATGTGCATTAATTTAGATACTATAAAATTCTCCCAAGATTTAGAATTTGCCGACTGAGATAGGAAAGCTGCCGGGAATAAGGACGAATTCATGTAAAAATCCACAGTTTAAAGAATGAGGGGGTAGACCATTTAGAACGGAGATGTGGAAAAACTTCACACGGAGTTGTGAATCTGTAGAATTCTCTGCTCAGAAGGCAGTGGAGGCCAATTCTCTGGATGCTTTCAAGAGAGAGTTGGAGCTCTTAAAAATAGAGTCAAAGGATATGGAGAGAAAGCAGGAACTGATCAGGGGTACTGATTGTGGATGATCACAGTGAATGGCGGTGCTGGCTCGAATGGCCTACTGCACATATTGTCTATTATCCATTGTGGTGGTTGGCATGGACAGTGAGTTGAAGGTCCAGTTTCTGGCTGAAGAAAGGTCCAAACCGGAACTGTCGCCTACCCATTCCCTCCACAGATGCTGCACAGTTTCTGCAGCATTTGTGTTTTGCTCAAGATTCCAGCATCTACAGTTCCTTATGTCTTATTTTCCTGGCCCTAGTCAGGCTTCCCCCTCTCTGGGGTCTGCTTACCCTGAAGTAACCTTTGGAAAGAACCCACTCCAACCTGCTGCTGCCCAACAATGAAAACGACTAATTAATTTGTGATGGAGTTTTGGAAAGAGTGATCATAATATCCTAAAATGTCATATTTGTAATGAAATTGATTCTGTTCAATCCAAAATTGGGGGCTTGAAATCAATTTTTTTTAATATTTCAAGAGAGAGTTTTAGCTCTTAGGGCTAAGGGAATCAAGGGATATGAGGGAAAAGCCAGAAAGGGGTACTGATTTTGGATGATCAGCCATGATCATATTGAATGGCGCTGCTGGCTCGAATGGCCTACTCCTGCACCTATTTTCTATGTTTCTAAACAAAGCAAACTACAAAAGCATAATATACATTTGGTATGGTAGATTGAGTAACTGTTGAAATGTAAACAAACAATGCTTACTATTGACATATGGCCCAAAACAGTGTAAGAATTTTGTGTAGGAAGGAACTGCAGATGCTGGTTTAAACCGAAGATAGACACAAAATGCTATCTTAGGGGAAAGGGAAATGAGAGAGATATAGACGATGATGTATAGTGATATTGAACAAATGAATGAAAGATATGTAAAAATGTAACGACGATAAAGGAAACAGGCCATTGTTAGTTGTTTGCTAGGTGAGAACGAGAAGCTGGTGCGACTTGGGTGGTGGAGAGATGTTGAGTAAGGGAATGCAGGGGTAACGAAGTTAGATAAATCCATAGTCATACCTCTAGTTGTAAGCTGACCAAGTAAAATATGAGATGCTGTAAGAATTTCATTGTTTTGTTTTTGGAACACTTGATATTTAAGAAATGAGTATATTGTTTACATCAATTGGTATTCTTAAAACTAAGCACAATGGCCCACTTTGAAAAGTGGCATTGCCACAATAAAGAAGACCAATTAAAGATAACGAGTAAAGGCATCAAATGTTATCAAAAATAGTAAACCCAAGTTTAGCAAAGGAGGACCATGAAAGTGATGGGAAAAGGAAAATTAGATTATAAGTAGTAGTGTGAGAAATATAAAACACTGAAAGCATCTAAAGATATCTCTTTTAAAAGGAGATGAGCCAGAGTTAATGTGGCTTACTTGCAGCTGAAATGGCAGAAATTATGTTGGGGGAATAGGGGGTGTGCACGTAAGGTCACTGGGTCATAGGGCTTGGCGCACGGAGCCGCTTAATCCATCTGGAGGACATCCGTAACTTCCGGTATATGTTATTAATGCAAGAAACGCGTACTTTCCTACCTGTTAAAAACCGGCAAAATGCTGAATTTTTGCACTGTAAAAAATTGTGGAAGTTGGGGTAAGCGTGAGAGACATGTACCCAACTTCAGAATTCCAAAGGTGAAGCGAAATGAAGGTAAAGAGCTGAAGGGACAACAACAGCTACAGTGCTTGGCGAACATTGGCCGTGCAGATATCGGAATTGAAAATATTGGGAATTATCGCGTTTGCTCGTTGCATTTCATCAATAGTAGGCATTATTTGTGTTTTCTCTTGATGCCTTTGGTATCTAAAAAGTCTCAGAAGTGATAAATCTGGCTGTAAATTGTGCATCGGAGGTGTTTTCGTTTTGTATGTAAGAACCCACTTGAGAACCATCGGCGATTTAAAAAATTTACAGCCAGTTTTATCACTTCTGAAACTTTTTAGATGCCAAAGGAATCAAGAAAAAACACAAATAATGCCTTAGTTGATGAAATGCAGTGAGCAAACGACCAATGTTCCGCAAGCACTCTGGCTGTTGTTGTCCCTTCAGCTCTCGCTTCTATCAACCGTAATTTCTCCTCACTTTTGGAATTCTGAAGTAGGCTAAATGCCTCTCACGCTTATCCCGATTTCCATAATTATTTACAGCGGGTTTTAACGGGCCCGGTACGCTGGAAACAATGGTAAGTGTTTACCTGCAGTTCATTGCGTGTACTCCACTTGGCGTAGCGTAGCAACAGTACGGGTCATGGGTCGTGACCCGACTGCCGTGAAACCTCCCTATAAACAGATGGCATGGAAAGTAAACATTTTTACAACTTGTGAAAAAATGATAGAACAGCCTTTCGGAAATGGAGAACAACATATATAGATCAATGACTGTTATAAAGACATTGTTGCCATAGAGGGAGCATAGAGAAGGTTCACCAGACTGATTCCTGGGATGGAAGGACTTTCATATTAAGAAAGACTGGATAGACTCGGCTTGTACACGCTAGAATTTAGAAGATTGAGGGGGGATCTTATAGAAACGTACAAAATTCTTAAGGGGTTGGACAGGCTAGATGCAGCAAGATTGTTCCCGATGTTGGGGAAGTCCAGAACAAGGGGTCACAGTTTAAGGATATGGGGGAAGTCTTTTAGGACTGAGATAATAAAATCATTTTTCACACAGAGAGTGGTGAATCTGTGGAATTCTCTGCCACAGAAGGTAGTTCATTGGCTATATTTAAGAGGGAGTTAGATGTGGCCCTTGTGGCTAAAGGGGTCAGGGGGTATGGAAAGAAGGCAGGTACAGGATACTGAGTTGGATGATCAGCCATGATCATATTGAATGGCGGTGCAGGCTCGAAGGGCCGAATGGCCTACTCCTGCACCTATTTTCTATGTTTCTATAACAGGCAAGATTTAGTAGAAATGCCAAAAACTCTCTCTTGTGAAAAGTCAGTATGTTTTTAATGGAAACCCATGATTTTAACGAGCTTTTCAACCTCCATAGAGAATCAAATTTGGGGTTGTCAACAGTTTGCATCATAGGAAGTACTGCAGCTTGCAATCATGGAAAACATCTTCAGGAAATATCTTATCTTGGTTTGTTCTATCAGAAATGTTTTAGTATAGATTCTTAGAGCTCTGACATAAGTTTTCAGCTGGCATTCTGACTTAACATGGTTTTCCTTCCACAGGTAACTGGTAGTAAGTTGAAATATATATAAATATTAAAAATGACTGGAAGAGCCCGTTCTCGAGCCCGTGGCAGAACACGTGTCCCCGAAGTAAGTTCACAACCTCTTGCTCCAAGGCTGGTAAGTCATTTTGATGGTTACTTTTTTTTTTTGCAACACTGGTTTGATGTTTAACTCTGTAAATGCAGTCATTACTGTCATCTGTTACCATTTGAAAATAAAACTATTTTCAAGTACTTGACATGAGCTTTAAAAATTAAATTATATTATTGCACTGACCACTAATCATCCAAATGAGTCTTTTTCTCAGAATTGCCATAATTAATTGCATAAAAATTGAACTGAACATCTTTAATGAGCTCCTGTGTTAATTAATCACTATACAATTGCTCTGTGGTTCCAGTTTCCAATAAGGCCAGTCACTTGCCAAAAGATTTCAGTAATGCAGCTATAATGTTTGTGGTGGGCAAAATATTTTGCCTTGCACTGATGTGGTTTTCTGAACAACAGCTGCTTGAATGTCTGTGCTTGTTGTATTTAATCAGAGTATCTTTAATATAACTTAAATGAATTGAGCATTGATTTATGATAGCAAGATGGTTTTCATATGGATTTTTTTTCTTGCTTAGATTCTGATGTGGCACTATTGTGATTTGATTTTAAAATAGTTTTATCTATAAATTGCAGTATTGCTTTATATTAGAATGTTGTTCGTGTCCTTCTGTTGTTATAGATAATCTTAAAATGGTTTCCATCAATATTCAGATTAGTATTCTGAGCATTTTCCCCATCCACCAATTTTACAACTGCGTGTTTGTAGCATTTTTCCATTTGTTAGTATTATGTTTGACCTTTCATTTAGTTTTATGTTGACCTTTTTTTTTGCATTATTTTGTTTTATCAGCTCTGAGCCTTGTAGATGATGGCTTTTTATTTGTTCAGTATACCTTGTTAAATTTAAGACTTTCTGCTTCTGCCATTCTTTGGCAGTGATTTCTCGACTCCACTGCATTGTGAATAAAAACTATTTCCATGTAACCTCCCTGCGGTAATCAAATTGTCATTTTCTCGTAAGGACAGAGGCTGTGAGTTTCATTTGGGGGCCATTTGACATGCATTCCCATCTATTGATACTTATTAAGTAATATCACTTACAATCTTTAGTATTTTGCATTTGGAGTTACAAAATAAAGATGTATTGAACAATTAGTTTTGGAAATCCTGCAGGAAAATGTTTGATGAGAGTCTGTAATGCACCTTACATTAGGGTTAGGCGTGACACTAACACCTTTTTCTAATAGACACAATTGTTTTCACAGTGATTTTCTATAATGCGAGGTTTCTTTTGAACGAAACTATCATGTTCTAGCAGAACTGTTTGTATAGAAGGAGGGGAGGGGGAGGGCGGAATGGGAAACAACTTGGAATTAATCAGTGATGCTGAAACCTACAATCTTTAGTCTGAATTTACTGACATTCCATATTAGTACTGCAGGTCGGGTACCTCCAAGTAAGGCCTTGCAAAAGTCACTACTTACAATGCAAAAAATTGAGATCCAGAATAAAATTTGCACTCGTGCTATTTATATGGGGGAAATAATTTGTTTTCAACTTGCATTTCCTGATGCAAGTACAGATAATGTGGCTTTGCATTACAGACAATAGTGATGGGGACTTTTATTCTAGGACTACCACTCCTCCCATCTCCCTTTGGTAGCACAGGAATCACCTGTACTCTGACACTGTGTCATTGAATTTTTACAAGATGTGAATAAAACTGAGAAAGTACTGTTTTGAATAAACATTACTGATGCAATGTTGGGTTCTGTTAACATGTAAATGTCTTCAAGTGGGAATGGTGCAGTTTTGCTGGCATCACATTTGGAACAATTTGTATAAGCTAGCAATACAAGTTCAGAATTTTGACGGGTAATATGTTGGAGATCTTTATCCTAGCTATTTAATCAGGGCATAAATTCAAAATTAGAGTTAGGTCAATTAGTTTTGAATTTCAAAACTGGCTGTGGGACTGAAAAATAACTTTTAACTCATGGCATCAGAAATGAACTATCTTTGCTTTGCAATGTAGGAACCTTCTCCAATACCGCCGCGTGCTGCCAGCGCAGGGGAGCCTGAACTACTTGGTCGTGGTCGACAGCGAGGTCCCTCTGGTGCACTACTACGCAAAGATGGTGAGATTTGAATTTAAAAGATACTTTTAATACTGTAAACTTTTAATAGATTACCTTTATCTTTTTTTGGATTATAATGAGTTATTTGCTTGTGTTGAAAGATTGTGCTGCAAGGTCAGAGCTCGGGCTATGTTTCCAGTAAATCCAGGCCTGAGAATCTTGCAGTGTTTGGGGTTGGTTGAGCCAGAACGATGGTCTTTGGGCACTATTAACATACTGCTCGCAATCCTTCGGTCTCAGCCATAACAACTTTTTTCCTGCCATTTTATGTTGTCCATTAGTAACACAAATTATTATTTTCTTAAGACTCCAGAACTTGCGTAGCAAAGTATGCAGGTTCCCGAGTGTCTCACAGAATGGGTAAATGCTGATGAAAGGTACCTACTGGAAGCAATTATTGATTTTTCCAGTTGCAGTTGAAGTATTCACTCCGTATATGGCTGTAGCATACTTTTTGGACTAAAAAAAACGATGTCGGTGATTGTTTCGCTCACCACCCAAGACAATAGCTAGATTGACAGAACTTTATAATTGTAGAGCCATGGAGTTATATAGTTAAGCAGCATCAGACCCGCCTGTCCATGTCAACATTTTTACCATCTACACTAATGCCATTTGTCTGCGTTCAGATTGTAGTATGCCTTACCCATTGTCTAAATGTCGCTTAAATTATAATGTTCCACTGTACTCACTTTGATATCTTATAATTTGTTCTTGTTTCTTGAAAATGTGATAGTTGAGGTGGTATCTGCTGGATTTAAAGAGATGTCTTTAACGGAAAGAGGTGGGCGGCGGCGAGATTTCCATGATCTTGGAGTTAACACCAGAAAGACTATGGAACATGTCAAGGAGTCCAAAACAGGTAAAGGCTGAGGTGAAACAGTCCAGGGATTAATGTAAGATGTCTGTACCACGAGGAACCCCTATACATACATGCAATAAACTGAGAAATACAGGTGCAATTGGGATGTGGGAGGCGAGGGATTTGAGCATAAGTTTGTATTCGAATTAAAGAGCAGAAATATTAATATTAATTGACAACTTCATGCTGAAGAATGTACTTAGAATTAACAAAAATAATGCATGCCAGGAAGAAGATGGTTTGAGGGTCAAAAATAAAATACAACCAATGTTTAAAAAGATCAGAGGTCTTACAGCGATCATTGCTAGCGTTATTGCATAGAATTTTATTTTTAGAATTTAGAATCAAGTTCAAATATTGACACTTCCTTTAAGACTGCAAGAGGGCATTGTTAAGCAGGTGATGGATGCCGGATCTCTTCAATGGAGAAAGCTATGCATTGTTGGGGGGTGGGGGAGTGAATAGAGGAGCATCTCGTATATCGGAATGAAAATTCATCGTTTAACTAGTAAGTAAAAAAACATTGTCATCAAAAAAGGGAGGCAAGTTACAAGTGACCTGACTTATGGAAAGCCAACTTCACACAATTTCACCCATACATTTTAAAAGCAGTTTCACACTTTGTTGTAATAATGTTTCATAATATTCATCAACGACTGTATATATATATATACAGGGCCCCGTTCCCCCAACGCAATATTCCACCCTGACCCATAGCCCCCAACTGCGCAGGTGCAGCTGATAGGTTCCCGTTGTGATGCCAGAGATCCCCGTTGTGACGCGAGTCACGGCAACCCTCCATCCACTGCGCCTCGCCATCCTTCTACCTACCCCAATCCTCCTCCATTCCCCCTCATCCCCACAGCACACTCTCCTCCACCCTCCCTCTTCTTTCCCCTACTCTCAGTCACTCCCTCCCTTTATAACCCCTCTCCCCTCCCTACCCCTCCTATCTCTCTATCCCCCACTCCTCATCATCTCCCTTATCCCAGCCCCCCCACACTCCCTCCTCACCTTCCCCCATTGCCCTCCTCTCCCTCTATCTCCACTCCCCCCTGCTCTCCCATTGGGCCCCGCTCCCCCAACGCAATATTCCATCAAATTGCGAATGCGTGGCTGCCGCGATGAAACTTGTGCCGTTGTCGGCTGAAATTAAGTTAAAGTTAATAAAGTGAATGGAGGACCCGTGGAAGCGTTTGAAAAGTAGAAGGAAACTTACCCGTAGAGCCGCTGGGTCCCTGTTGTGAGGCCAGGTAAGTACACGCGAAAAAAAAAAAAAACATCATGGCAATTAAAAAATAAATAAATAAATACATTCGGGATCTCATTGTGACGTCATGACGTTGTACGCAGAGCAAGTGGAAAAGTTATTTTTGTAAAAGTGTTTTTTGTAAAGTTTAAAATGTGAATAACTTGTAAAATATATCAACAAAACATCAATCGTAACGAAACTTGCCACAGCACACCCCCAGGACAACGGTGAGTAAGGTGGGCCAAAAAATGTTGCGCTATCGTGTACCATTTTGCCGTAGTTTCGGAATCACACACATACGCACGCTTGTATGCAAACAACGTGAGAGTTTTAGTAATATATATATAATATTACCGATGGGTTCCTGTCAGACGTGTGGGCTGGTCCCCAAACGGAATATTCCACCACTCACTCAGCCCCCACGGGAGGCCTGGTGCCCCAACGCAACCTGTTCCCCAACGCAATATTCCACAACTCAACCGTTCCCCCAACGCAAACTGTTTTCACCACTCACCTGTTCCCTCAACGCAACCCGTTTCCCCCAAAGCAATATTAGACCACTCACACATAGCCACCAGGGGAGGCCTGATCCCCCAACGCAATGTTCCACCACTCGCCCATAGCACCCAACTGTGCAGGTCGGCTCATTTTTTCACCCTCCCTCATTTTAAATTTTAATGTGATGTTGGTGACACCGACAAGGCCATCTTTTGTTATCCAAATCTAATTAAAATTTCAATTTAGAGAGCAATTAATCTTTCAATTTAGAGAGCAATTAAAAGGCTTTGCAATCACATGTGTGCTGGGTTAGGCTGGCAGATTCTTCCCCTGAAGGACTCGGTGTCCTGGGATAGCAACATTGTAGCCGGTTGGGCTACAATCCCATTGTGACGTCATAGCTGGGAACTGACTGCAGATTTGAAGAAATCCTTTGCACAGTGGGATTTTGTAGAGTTAAAAATGTTAATAACTTGTAAAATATAACATCAATCTGAATGAAACTTGACACAAACCACCACAGGACAATTGTGAGTGAGGTGGTGCAAACAGAAAATAGTGATATTGTGTACCATTTTGCCGTAGTTCAGATAACGAAAAGCTGGCAAACAAAATCACAGACAAGATGAGAGTTTTAGTAATATATATATATATACTAGACCAAGTGGGCCCTGTCACACAGGAGGCCAGGTTCCACCAACAAAGGAAGGAAAAAGGGAGGAGGAGGAGCCCCCACCCCCCCCCCCCCCAATAAGGAAGGTGGTTGAGAGGAGACAATGTTCCACCCAACGCATTATTCCACCAGAGGTACACAAAAATGCTGGAGAAACTCAGCGAGTGCAGCAGCATCTATGGAGCGAAGGAAAGGTAGGTGACGTTTCGCGAAACGATCGCCCAACCTCCCTTAGTCTCACCGATGTAGATCAGCTGACATCTAGAGCAGCGGATGAGGTTGGAGGAGATACAGGTGAACCTCTGTCGCACCTGGAACGACTGATAGGGGTCGAGGGGGGGGAGTAGGAAGGCCTGTTCCCCAAGGTAATACTCCACCACTCATCCGGGCAATATTCCACCACTCACCCATAGCCCCCAACTGCGGGGGCTGCTCAGGAGCCCGAGGGCTGGGGGATGGGAGGAGACAGCTCGAGGGCTAAGGAAGGTGAGGAGACATCAAGGGCTAACAAAATTGGGAGAATTCAATGTTCATGCCCACCGGAGCAGGCTCCCCAAGCGGAATATGAGGTGCTGTTCCTCCAATTTCCGGTGTTGCTCGCTTTGGCAATGGAGGAGACCCAGGACAGAGAGGTCGGATTGGGAATGGGAGGGGGAGTTGAAGTGCTGAGCCACCGGGAGGTCAGGTAGGTTCTTGTGGACCGAGCGGAGGTGTTCGGCGAAACGATCGCCCAACCTCCGCTTAGTCTCACCGATGTAGATCAGCTGACATCTAGAGCAGCGGATGCAGTAGATGAGGTTGGAGGAGATACAGGTGAACCTCTGTCGCACCTGGAACGACTGCTTGGGTCCTTGAATGGAGTCGAGGGGGGAGCATTATTCCACCACTTACCCATAGTCCCCTCGGGAGGCCTGTTCCCCAAGGTAATACTCCACCACTCATCCGTTTTCCCAACGCAACCCATTCCACCACTCACCCATAGCCCCCAACTGCGCAGGGGCTGCTCATTTCGCCTTATTCACCCTCCCTCGTTATTAAACTTTTTTTGTGATTTAAAAAAAAATGCAATTGCACTTGCTAGAGCAAGCAGGACTCGGTGTTCTTGGATAGCAATATTGTTGCGAGCAGGGCTACAGTCCCATTGTAACGTCATTGGCAACTATGTAACTGAGATCCCATTATGATTGGGGGACTGTGAGTTGCCATTGTGACGTCATCACTGGAAGCTGCCAGAAAAATATCAAAGCAGTGTCACAGTCATTCTTCTCAAAGTTATTTATATTTAAAGTTTAAATATCAATAACGTGAAATATAGCATCAAATCTGAAGGAAAGTTGACAGGAACGACCACGGGACAAAGGTGCGTAAGGTGGTGCAAAATCCTTTGCTGTACCGTGTTGGTGTAGATACCAGCGCAATCACAAACATACACATACACACACACACACAAAAAACCTTTAGTAGTATATAGATAGATATTACTATAGAAAATGGTAGTTTCTAACTTGCTGAAGGGGCTGTCCCATGTAAGCTAATTCAAGAGCTCTCCCGAGTTAAAAAAAAAAAATTAAACTCATGGTAAATACGTAGCGGGTACGTCGGAGCTCGGGACGTCTCTTAGCGGCTCGTAGCGCCAACGGCAGGTACACGGGAAACACGGTAAGCTCGTGAAGATTTTTCAACATGTTGAAAAATGTCCACGAGAGCCCCGAGTACCTACGAGCGGATATTACCGTAGTTCTCCGAGTTCGAATCCGGGGAAACTCGGGAGAACTCTTGAATTAGCTCGTACAGTGGGACAGCCCCATTAGAAATCAGTTTACGGAGAGTTCTCCAGATCTAAACTCTTACTTAAGCTGGAGTCTGCTTATTTGAAAGTTATATAAATTCTCTCAGTAAATTATCAGTTTTAGATCCCAATTTAGATTTTTTTTTTTTTTTTAATCAAACATTTGTATTTTACTTGCATTTGTCTGCGAGCTGTCTCAAAGAGTTTTAATCAATAAGCAATCTTAATCTGTAGTCACGGTTGGTAATATAGAAAATAATTTGATTTAATCTTCAGGTTCTTCTGGAAGTGCAATACGTCTGATAACAAACTATGTTCGCCTGAACTCTTGTGCCCAGTGGCTTCTATATCAATACCACGTGGATTATGAACCTCAGATGGAATCGAGGCGTCTACGTACTGTACTATTGTTTATGCATGAGAACGTTCTTGGCAGAATTCGTGTTTTTGATGGTGGTGTGCTATTCCTTCCTAAAAGATTGGAAACAAGAGTAAGTTTGAAGCGTGATATTGTTTTAAAGACAATAAATGAATGTACCTGTTGTAGGGGGTAGAATGAAAAAGGAATATCAAAGTGTCGAACAGATTGAAGTAATGGTTTCTGCGTGCACCTTATGGCTTGCCATTGGGTTGTTCATTGTTCCGTTTCGGGATATATGGCAATAAAACACTATTGATTCTGGAATAGATTGCAAATTTAATGACTAGCATTTTGATTTGCCCATCACAAAAAAAATCTCTTGTTGATATTAGGCATAGAAACATAGAAAATAGGTGCAGGAGGAGGCCATTCGGCCCTTCGAGCCAGCACCGCCATTCATTGTGATCATGGCTGATCGTCCCCTATCAATAACCCGTGCCTGCCTTCTCCCCGTATCCCTTGATTCCATTAGCCCCTAGAGCTCTATCTAACTCTCTCTTAAATCCATCCAGTGACTTGGCCCCCACTGCCCCACTGTGACAGGGAATTCCATAAATGCACAACTCTCTGGGTTTTTCTCACCTCAGTCTTAAATGACCTCCCCTTTAGTCTAAGACTGGCCCCTGGTTCTGGATTCGCCCAACATTGGGAACATTTTTTCCTGCATCTAGCTTGTCCAGTCCTTTTATAATTTATATATTTTTCTATAAGAGCCCCCTCATCCTTCTGAAATCCAGCGAATACAAGCCTAGTCTTTTCAATCTTTCCTCATATGACGCCATCCCAGGAATCAATTTCGTGAACCTACGCTGCACTGACTCAATCACAAGGATGTCCTTCCTCAAATTAGGAGACCAAAACTGTACACAATACTCTAGATGTGGTCTCACCAGAGCCCTATAGAGAGCAGTAAGATCTTGAACAGGTGAATTTCCATCTAAAGCAGTAGTGATCTTGTGTGGAGAATATTTGAATCTATTTGCAGCAATTTTTTGACTGAATGTGAGACTGCTCACTTTTAAGGTGACCGAACTACGCAGCCAGACACGTGATGGACAGAATGTGAATGTTACAGTTACCTTGACCAACGAACTGCCTCCCACATCTCCAACATGTCTGCAGTTTTACAACATTGTGTTCAGGAGGTAAGTGCCCTTTGTGCAAAAACAAAAGTTGCCCCTCGGGTTCCTGTTTAATTTCTCCCCCCCCCCCCTCACCTTTGACCTATGTTCCCTGATTCATGATTCCCCTACTCTGGGTAAAAAAACTGCATTTACCCTATTAAATCCCCTCATGATCTTGTACACCTCCAAAAGATTACCCATTGTCCTCCTGCACTCAAAGGAAATAACCTCTACAACCTTAAGGAGAGGTTGAGCAGGCTAGAACTTTATTCCGTCAAGTCCGGGCAACATCCTCAAATCTTTTCTGCACCCTTTCCAGCCTAACAAAATGTTCCTATATCAGGATGACCAAAACTAAACACATTACTCTGAATGTGGCCTCACCAATGTCTGTACAACTGTAAGTCGATACTCTGACTGATGAAGACTGTTGTGCCGAAGCCTGCTTGACCACCCTTTCTACTTGTGATGCCACTTTCAAGGAAGGTTTGCATGAGCTAAGTTCCTACATGCATGGTTGCTCAGTGTGGGACATACCTGTCCACTGGATTTTTTGATTGTCTGATCAACATACTGTTTTCAAACTGGCCAGGTTAAACTTCCTCTTTATTTGTAACATTTAAGATGCTTACATTCAATACTTTACTAGGTTGATGATAAGCAGACTTTTCAGTAAGCTCGTTAAATGATTTGTTATGGTCACATTGCCTGAAGCCCACGATTTTTTTTCCTTTCAGGCTTTTAAAGATAATGTGCTTGCAGCAAATTGGCCGAAATTACTACAATCCTAAGGATCCCATAATGATTCCACAGCACAGGTATGCGTAACAATGCCTTGTCTTTCTTGGATTTGGTTATCATAACTTTGTGTGGTCTTCAAGTGGAACAGTGGCAATTGGGATTGTGTGTAACTCAGTAATTTTTTATTTTTAAATACTTGTTTCCATGTGTTCATATTGTATTGCTAGCTTGTCACACATTCTAGAACGGTTGGGGGGGAGGGACTCGAATTGAGAAAGCTAGTAGACAGTGTGTGAGGCAGGAGGCAGAGATGTAGGGGAGAAAGAAGAAAAAGATAATAAACAGAGAATAAGAGGTGGTGGGTTTCTTAAATGTGTATATTTTAATGCTAGGAACATTGTAAGAAAGGTGGATGAGCATAGAGCCTGGATTGACACCTGGAAGGATGATGTTGTGGCGATTAGTGAAACATGGTTGCAGGATGGCTGTGATTGGAAACTAAATATTCCAGGATTTTGTTGCTTCATGGGTGATGGGATTGGAGGGGCAAGAGGTGGAGGTGTTGCATTGCTTGTCAGGAAAGATATTACAGCAGTGCTTTGGCAGAATAGATTAGAGGGCTCGGCTAGGGAGGCTATTTGGGTGGAACTGAGAAATGGGAAAGGTGTAGCAACACTTATAGGGGTGTATTATAGACCGCCTAATGGGTAGTGATTGTGGGAGATTTCAATTTTCCACACATAGACTGGGAAACACATTCTGTAAAAGGGCTGGATGGTTTGGAGTTGGTAAAATGTGTGCAGGATAGTTTTTGCAGCAATACATAGAGGTACCTACTAGAGATGAAACAGTGCTGGACCTCCAGTTCGGAAATGAGACGGGTCAGGTGGCGGACGTATGTGTTGGGGAGCACTTCGGGTCCAGTGATCGCAATACCATTAGTTTCAATATAATTGTGGAGAAGATCAGAACTGGACCAAGGGTTGAGATTTTTGATTGGGGAAAGGCTAACCTTGAGGAGATGCGAAATGATTTAAAAGGAGTGAATTGGGACATTTTGTTTTATGGGAAGAATGTAGTAGAGAAATGGAGGACATTAAAAGGTGAAATTTTAAGAGCACAGAATCTTTATGTCCCTGTTCGGTTGAAAGGAAAGAGTAATAATTTGAAAGAGCCATGGTTTTCAAGGGAAATTGGACACTTGGTTCAGAAAAAGAGAGAGATCTACAATAATTATAGGCAGCATGGAGTAAATGAGGTGTTTGAGGAGTATAAAGAATGTAAAAAGAATCTTAAGAAAGAAATTAGAAAAGCTAAAAAAAGATATGAGGTTGCTTTGGTAAGTAAGGTGAAAGTAAATCCAAAGGGTTTCTCCAGCTATATTAATAGCAAAATGATAACGAGGGATACAATTGGTCCATTAGAGAGTCAGAGTGGACAGCTATCTGCAGAGCCAAAAGAGATGGGGGAGACATTGAACAATTTATTTTCTTCGGTGTTCACCAAGGAGAAGGATATTGAATTATGTGAGGTGAGGGAAACACGTAGGGTAGCTATGGGAACTATGAGGATCAAAGAAGAGGAAGTACTGACACTTTTGAAAAATATAAAAGTGGATAAATCTCCAGGTCCTGACAGGATATTCCCCAGGTCCTGACAGGGTATTCCCTAACTTGAGGGAAGTTAGAAATAGCAGGGTCTATGACAGAAATTTATTGAGTGAAATCCAGGTTAGCCGGGAAGTGGTGTTGGGTAAATTGAATGGATTAAAGGCAGATAAATCCCCAGGGCCAGATAGGCTGCATCCCAGAGTACTTAAGGAAGTAGCTCCAGAAATAGTGGATGCATTAGTAATAATCTTTCAAAACTCTTTAGATTCTGGAGTAGTTCCTGAAGATTGGCGGGTAGCAAACGTAACCCCACTTTTTAAGAAGGGAGGGAGAGAGAAAATGGGGAATTACAGACCAGTTAGTCTAACATCGGTAGTGGGGAAACTGCTAGAGTCAGTTATTAAAGATGGTATAGCAGCACATTTGGAAAGTGGTGAAATCATTGGACAAAGTCAGCATGGATTTACGAAAGGTAAATCATGTCTGACGAATCTTATAGAATTTTCGAGGATGTAACTAGTAGCGTGGATAGGGGAGAACCAGTGGATGTGGTGTATCTGGACTTCCAGAAGGCTTTCGACAAGGTCCCACATAAGAGATTAGTATACAAACTTAAAGCACAAGGCATTGGGGGTTCAGTATTGATGTGGATAGAGAACTGGCTGGCAAACAGGAAGCAAAGAGTAGGAGTAAACGGGTCCTTTTCACAATGGCAGGCAGTGACTAGTGGGGTACTGCAAGGCTCAGTGCTGGGACCCCAGCTATTTACAATATATATTAATCATCTGGATGAGGGAATTGAAGGCAATATCTCCAAGTTTGCGGATGACACTAAGCTGGGGGTCAGTGTTATCTGTGAGGAGGATGCTAGGAGACTGCAAGGTGACTTGGATAGGCTGGGTGAGTGGGCAAATGTTTGGCAGATGCAGTATAATGTGGATAAATGTGAGGTTATCCATTTTGGTGGCAAAAAACGGGAAAGCAGACTATTATCTAAATGGTGGCCGATTGGGAAAGGGGGAGATGCAGCTAGACCTGGGTGTCATGGTACACCAGTCATTGAAGGTAGGCATGCAGGTGCAGCAGGCAGTAAAGAAAGCGAATGGTATGTTAGCTTTCATAGCAAAAGGATTTGAGTATAGGAGCAGGGAGGTTCTACTGCAATTGTACAGGGTCTTGGTGAGACCACACCTGGAGTATTGCGTACAGTTTTGGTCTCCAAATCTGAGGAAGGACATTATTGCCATAGAGGGAGTGCAGAGACGATTCACCAGACTGATTCTTGGGATGTCAGGACTGTCTTATGAAGAAAGACTGGATAGACTTGGTTTATACTCTCTTGAATTTAGGAGATTGAGAGGGGATCTTATAGAAACTTACAACATTCTTAAGGGGTTGGACAGGCTAGATGCAGGAAGATTGTTCCCGATGTTGGGGAAGTCCAGGACAAGGGGTCACAGCTTAAGGATAATGGGGAAATCCTTTAAAACTGAGATGAGAAGAACTTTTTTCACACAGAGAGTGGTGAATCTCTGGAACTCTCTGCCACAGAGGGTAGTTGAGGCCAGTTCATTGGCTATATTTAAGAGGGAGTTAGATGTGGCTTGTGGCTAAGGGGATCAGGGGGTATGGAGAGAAGGCAGGTATGGGATACTGAGTTGGGTGATCAGCCATGATCATATTGAATGGCGGTGCAGGCTCGAAGGGCCGAATGGCCTACTCCTGCACCTAATTTCTATGTTTCTATTAGAAACGGGAATGGTGCCGGAGGATTGGCGTACTGCGCATGTTGTTCCATTGTTTAAAAAGGGTTCTAAGAGTAAACCTAGCAATTATAGACCTGTTAGTTTGACGTCAGTGGTGGACAAATTAATGGAAAGGATACTTAGAGATAATATATAATCATCTGGATAAACAGGGTCTGATTAGGAACAGTCAACATGGATTTGTGCCTGGAAGATCATGTTTGACAAATCTTCTTGAATTTTTTGAAGAGGTTACTAGGGAAATTGATGGTAAAGTGGTGGTTGTTGTCTATGTGGACTTCAGTAAGGCCTTTGACAAGGTTCCACATGGAAGGTTGGTTAAGAAGGTTCAATTGTTGGGTATTAATAGTGGAGTAGCAAGATGGATTCAACAGTGGCTGAATGGGAGATACCAGAGAGTAATGGTGGATAACTGTTTGTCAGGTTGGAGGCCGGGGACTAGTGGGGTGCCACAGGGATCTGTGTTGGGTCCACAGTTGTTTGTCATACACATCAATGACTGGATGATGGTGTGGTAAATTGGATTGGTAAGTATGCAGATGATACTAAGATAGGTGGTGTTGTGGATAATAAAGTAGAATTTCAAACAGTCAACGTCTACAGAGAGATTTAGGCCATTTGGAAGAGTGGGCTGAAAGATGGCAGTGAGTTTAATGCTGATAAGTGTGAGGTGCTACATCTTGGCAGGACAAATCAAAATAGGAGGTACATGGTAAATGATAGCGAATTGAGGAATGCAGTTGATCAGAGGGATCTAGGAATAACTGCATAGTTCCCTGAAGGTGGAATCTCATGTAGATAGGGTGGAAAGAAAGCTTTTGATGTGCTGGCCTTTATAAATCAGAGCATTGAGTATAGAAGTTGGGATGTAATATTAAAATTGTACAAGCCATTGGTGAGGCCAATTCTGGAATATGGTGTACAATTCTGGTCGCCAAATTATAGGAAAGATGTCAACAAAATAGAGAGAGTACAGAGGAGATTTACTAGAATGTTGCCTGTGTTTCAGCACCTAACTTACAGAGAAAGGTTGAACAAGATAGGTCTTTATTCTTTGGAGCGCAGAAGATTAAGGGAGGACTTGATAGAGGTCTTTAAAATTATGAGAGGGATAGACAGAGTTGATGTGGATAAGCTTTTTCCATTGAGAGTAGGGAAGATTCAAACAAGAGGACATGATTTGAGAATTAAGGGGCAAAGGTTTAGGGGCAACATGAGGGGGAACTTCTTTACTCAGAATGGTAGCTGTGTGGAATGAGCTTCCAGTGGAAGTGGTGAAGGCAGGTTCGTTTTTACCATTTAAAAATAAATTGAATAGTTATATGGACGGGAGAGGAATGGAGGGTTATGGTCTGAGTGCAGGTAGATGTGACTAGGTGAGAGTAAGTGTTCCACACGGACTAGAAGGGCCGAGATGGCCTGTTTCCGTGCTGTAATTGTTTTATGGTTATATTCTACCACTCCTGCTCCCTCTTCTCTTCCCCCCCCCCAACCCACTGGAGTAACTACATTGTGTAGGAAGGAACTGCAGACACTGGTTTAAACCGAAGATAGACATAAAAAGCTGGAGTGACTCAGCTGGACAGGCAGCATCTCTGGAGAGAAGGAATGGGGGATGTTTCGGGTCAAGACGCTTCAGCTGAATATGCCTGAAGAAGGGTCTCGACCCAAAACGTCACCCCTTCCTTCTCTCCAGAGATGCTGCCTGTCCCGCTGAGTTGCTTTTTGTGTCTATCTTCAGAGTAACTACATTGGTGGGATTGTATCATTACAGCATTAAGGTTGTACGGTATTTTGTACAAATTTGAAAGAAAAATGTTATAACTCTGACAAACTGGGGGTTGTCTAGATGTAATTTTCTTTTCAAGAATTATGCCTAGATTAGGGGGTATTCGCTTATAAGGAGAAGTTGGGCAGACTTGGATTGCTATCTCTATAAAACCGGAGGTTGTGAGGGGACCTGATAGAATTATATAATATATAGGCTCAGATAAGGTGGACAGTCAGAATCTTTTTCCAAAGATGGGGAAAATCAAATACTAGAGGGCATAGCTTTAAGGTGTGAGGGGCAATGTTTACTGGAGATGTGCGGGTAGGGTTTTTTTTGGAGAGGGTGTAAGTGTCTGAAACACATTGCCAGGGATAGTGGTTGAAGCAAATACATTAGTGGCATTTAAAAGACACTTGGATAGGCATGTGAACATGCAGGGTATGGAGATATGGGTTATGTGCAGGTAGACATTGGGCTAATGTGCCTGTTTTTGTGCTGTCCTGTTCGATGTGTTATGTAAACTCAATTTGCCTCTGAAATGTAAATGTGGGGAAAACTGAAAACATAGGAAGATTTTAATGAACGATATGAACACATGACTGTTCTTCTTCCTATAATAGAATCATGGTTTGGCCAGGATATACCACTTCAATCCTGCAGTATGAGAGCAATGTCATGCTCTGTGCAGATGTTAGTCACAAAATCCTGCGTAGTGATACTGTACACGATGTCATGCATGAGTTATATGCTCAGTTTGGTGAACAACGGTTTCAGGAGGCATGCTCCAAGGAACTGGTTGGAGTAATAGTTCTAACCAGGTATGTTACAAATTATGTAGTGTTAATTGTTTAACTGAACTTAGTTTTTTTTTTAGTTCATAAAAAAAGCCCTTTGTAACTACCCGGTGAAACAAAGTGATTACCTGTTTTGTTGGTGCTCCTTATCCGAGCACTGAAATAGAATTAACATTTAGGAAAGGTATACAGATAAGAGGGGTTTCAATGGATAGGGGTCAGACACTGGCAATGGTACTGGCTTAGAAGGGTTAGGGTTATGGACGGGTTGGACTTTTTGTGCTGTATAGACTCTGACTATATAATATTCTCATTCATTTCGGTGACATCTAGGTACAATAACAAGACTTATCGAATTGATGACATTGATTGGTTTCAGAATCCCCAAAGCACCTTTAATAAGGGAGGAACTCAAGTCAGCTACATTGATTACTATAAAAAGGTGCTTCTGTATATTTTTATGGATCCTTTAGTTTATGAAACTAATTTAAGTCCTTTTTAAGGAAATATTACCCAAGAAAACAATCTCTTTGTATTTTACAGCAATACAGTATGGATATTGATGATGTGAATCAACCAGTGCTCGTTAGCCAGCCCAGAAGGCAAGGACCTGCTGGTACTAGTCTAGGACCTATTTGCCTCATTCCTGAGCTATGCTATCTTACAGGTATTTAGAATCTTAACGGGTGACTTCATTGGAGCTGCATGTAATAATCATGCATTATGCAACTTTAAAAACTTCTAAATTGGTCATTACTTGATGTAAATTTAACTTTGCAAATGTTGCTGATCATGGTGAAATATTTAGAACTTTGCTGTGATCGGCCGTCGCCTGCTGCTGCAGTGATGGAAGCAGCTTCAAGAGGTGTTCATTCATTGAAACCCGAATCTGGGCTTGGGTTCAGGCATGAATTGGTGCAATGCAGTAGTAGCTACTCTGATAACTTGCAATGGACTTTTCTTCTGCAGCATGCGACATATGTGCAATAGTACGTCCAATGTATACCTGTCTTGGCATTTGTATTCATGCTCTATACTGTACCTGAGTGATGGATCCTAATAACTACCTGAATAGTGCTGAAGATCTCTACCCCAAATTTAACCCATCAGCTAAAGTGTTCAGTGCTGTTGTCATAACTGCTTCTACTTGATTATCTCTAAACATTACTTGTGTCTTACCTGCAAAGGTGGGGTACATGTAACCAGATTGTCAGCTATTGTCCTGGCAAATTGATGGAAAGATTTACCTATAGATTTATTTGGAATCTTACCAATTTTATTCAGGTTTTGTTAGAACCAGTTGCCCGTAGACTTTGTTATAGATAAAAAATGGCTAACGACCAGGAGATCCTGCAGGCCTTGGTGTACCAAGTGCAAGTGTTCAGTGAAACAGTCGACTAGTCAACGCTTGGTCTCAGCCATGTAAATGAGGTCACATCAGGAACGCTAAATGTAGATGAGGTTAGAGAAGGTGACGTGTCCTCTATCTCATTGGAAGGACTACTGGGGTCCTTGGATGGATGTGAGGGAGGAGGTATAGCGACAGGTGTTATGTCAGGCACTACACCTCTTCCCACCGTGCACCTTGCAAAAACGCCATCTCCTCTCTCAATTTCTCTGTTTCTGCGGCATCTGCTCCCAATATGAGGCTTTCTATCCTAGGACATCCAGTAAACATAGTTACCCCAGTGCTATCAAAGCTGGGTCCTTCACCCACATATCCTCTGTGTCCCATAGTTCTGCTCTCGTCCTCCACGGATGGAACAAGGCAATTGTTTCCCTGGTCCTCATCAATATCTTATTTTTCTGGGGATTAGAACACAAAGAACTGCAGATGCTGGTTTACAAAAAAGGACACAAAGTGTTGGAGTAACTCAGCAGCACTTGGGTGATGTTCGCACATAAAATTCTGGAGTAACACCAAAAGGGTCCTGGCGCAAAATGTCGCCTATCCATGTTTTCCACAGATGCTGCCTGACCCACTGAGTTACTCCAGCACTCTGTGAAACGTCACCTATCCATGTTCTCCACAGATGCTGCCTGACCCACTGAGTTACTCCAGCACTCTGTGAAACGTCACCTATCCATGTTCTCCACAGATGCTGCCTGACCCACTGAGTTACTCCAGCACTCTGTGAAACGTCACCTATTCATGTTCACCACAGATGCTGCCTGACCCACTGAGTTACTCCAGCACTCTGTGAAACGTCACCTATCCATGTTTTCCATAGATGCTGCCTGACCCGCTGAGTTACTCTGAGAAACTTTGCACTTTAAAACATTTTTGACCAATTTAATTTTGTTTATTGTCACGTGAAAATGAAAAATGTTTGTTTCGTGCTAATCGTTAAGATGCATCTCAGCTTTTCAAAAAAGAGTTTCTTAACTCTTGATTTTACCGCGGTTTTCGTGTTTGAACTAAAGTGCAGAAGTTTTGTTTTTCATCTTGTTGACCAAGTTGGAGACTTTGTTTAATTTTGTAGGCATGACGGATAAAATGCGTTCGGATTTCAACGTGATGAGAGACCTATCTGCACATACAAGATTAACACCAGAACAGAGGGAGCAGCAGTTGTGGCGCTTTGTGGACTACATCCAAAGGTATGTTCTAGAATGAAAGTTGGGAATCTCCTTGGCTTTCAGAAGTATGGACTCCTATCACTTATGATCTTCTCATTAAAGATTTAAACGGCTTGAGAGGAATCTTTCACGTTGTGGGTGTTGGGTATATGAAACGAGCTGTCAGAGGAAGCTGGAGGCGGCACGCACACCCCCATCCACATTAAGACGGAGGTGGAACGTCTCAGCTTTCAGGTTCAAAAATCTCCGATGACCTCTTTGGGACCCACAATCCTCTACTTTGATCAAGAAGGTCATCAGCGTGTTTCTTCCTGAAAGACTGCAGAAGGTTTTGTCTCCTCATCCTGTTGAACTTCAAGCTGCACCATCGGAGCATCCTTGCATCACATTTTGGTAGGCAACTGCTCGGTCTACCGGAAGGCATTGCAGAGGGTGGTGAAAATTGCCCAACGCATCACCGGTTCCTCGCTTCCCTCCATTGAGTCTGTCCAAAGCAAGCGCTGTCTGCGGAGGGCGCTCAGCATCGCCAAGGACTGCTCTCACCCCACCCATGGACTGTTTACCCTCCTACCATCCGGGCGGCGCTACAGGTCTCTCCGTTGCCGAACCAGCAGGTCGGGAACAGCTTCTTTCCGGCCGCTGTCACTCTACTAAACAACGTACCTTGGTGACTGCCAATCACCCCCCCCCCCACGGACACTTATTATTTATTTTTTTAATTCAAAATCGTTTGCTATGTCGCTCTTCAAAGGAGATGCTAAATGCATTTCGTTGTCTCTGTACTGTACACTGACAATGACAATTAAAATTGAATCTGAATCTGAAGCTGGAGGAAGGTACAATTTTAAGACGTCTGGATAAAAAAGGTTTAGTGGATAAATGGACCTAGTTTAGACGGACATTTTGACCGACATGGAAGAGTTGGGAGGAGGAAGAGACTGTTTCTATGCTGAATTATTCTAACTAACTAGGATTTCCATTTTCTTCTGTGATTTCGGTCAGTGCAAGAGTTAGAATGGTAATGGGGCTTGCAGTGCTTGCATTGTAAGAGGAACATAATGTGAGGAATTCTTCGATTAGGTTTCTTTGCAAACTGGTTTTGATTTAATTCTTTAATTTCGAAGTAAATATAGAAATTAAGGCTGTAAAGAGGAAACTACAAAAAGGGTTTAAATGTCTTTTTGTATTTTAAAAACAGTGATGAAAATGTACAGAAAGAACTGTCAGATTGGGGCATCCAGTTCGATTCCAAATTGCACTCTCTCTCTGGCAGAGTTGTACCTACAGAGAAGATCCAACAAGGTGGAAAAATGGTAATGTTGTCATGTGCAATGGGCATTTGGTGGCATACTGGTTATGAATGGCTGTAAGAGTGGGGAGGGGGAGGGGGAGGGAGACAAGTGGAAGAGTGGGTAAGAGGGAGGGGTAGGGGGAGTGGTGGAAGGGGGTGGGGTAGAGAGGGAAGGGGGTGGGGAGAGAGAGGGATGGGGATGGGAGAGGGAGGAGAGGAAGAGGGGTAGGGAGATTGAGAGGGGGAGGAGAGAGGTGCGGGGGAAGAAAGGAGAGGGGGAGAGAGGTGTGGGGGAGGGGGGAGATAGGGTACCACCTCCAGTTTAAATTCCATTTGGAATATTTTGGAGGATCAAGACCAAGAACCAAGAATATTTAAATCAAATGCGAACATAAAGAACACCTGTGGGTGATTGGTCTATGAATACCATAACAAGGCTTATGAACGTCAGTGGCAATGAAACACTTCCAGCCACTGTCCAGCAATACACCAATTTAGCCTGGGGAAAAGTGTGTGGTATGAATTGTGATCAGATGGTAGAATAAAAGTGGGGATATATTGTTAACATGTGGTCTTTATGATGGGATGGCTGCTAGCAAGAGTGTGGCAGGTTCCTAGAGTGAGGTTGTACTTGTAGTAGCACAAGTTGGGAACTAGCAGAAGCTATACTCAAGCTAATTCTGCAATTCAGCCACATTGTGGCTCATCGATGGGTGGGTGAGCACCATTATCTGCTTTGGTTCCATATCTGTTTTGTTTTTTTATAAACAGAGCCTTTCAGCTCCGAAAATCAGTGCACTTCAAAATTACATCCAGACACATTTTATAGGATTGAGTTTCTGACACCAACATCCAATGTGGATATGTTTGAGTTGTATTTTATGTGCAATACATCAATCTCATTGCCTTTCAGTTTGATTATAATCCCCAAGCAGCAGAGTGGTCCAGAGAAACCAGAGGTTCCTACCTGATCAACCCTGTTCCGCTGGAAAATTGGGTGTTGGTTTTTACCCGAAGAAATACTGATGTGGCTCGCAGTCTTTTTCAAACTTTGGGAAAAGTAGTGAAGGCAATGGGCATCAGGATGGAGAAGCCATTAATGTAAGTATTCAGACATTCTAGATGTAGATTTTAAATAACTAGAGGTAGACACAAAATGCTGGAGTAGCTCAGCAGGACAGGCAGCATCTTTGCATTTTCTGAAGTAATGCACCCAACATACCACAAATACTGTTACCAATTTTACTGGTGGATTAAGTAGGGAAAAGTAACTAGGATAGACATGTCTTGAAAGCAATGTCAAATTGATATCTATTTTACATTCCTGGTATTCTATTTCTTTGATCATTAAACTATTTCTCAGCTGATGAAACAGTCTATATCCACGTGCATCATGCCCTCTAGAATTGAATTGAATACATTTTATTAGCCAAGTATGTATACATACAATGAATTTGCCTTGGTGCTTTGCTCGCAAGTAACAGCACGATGTACAATAGAAAATTAAAAATAAAACATAATTTAAACATGTGAGGAATGCAATAAAATACCAGAGCAAAAGGAGGCTATGGACTTTTGGCTGTTGAGTCAAGCTACTGCTTGTGTGGAAAAAGCTGTTTTTATGTCTGGAAAATCCAGTCTTTACTTGGTAACAGGTCACACAATTAGTGCAAGGCAAATAATACTGCCACATACCTTTGACATACAGACAATGTTCATCCCATCACTTGAAGGCTGTACATGCTGATGAGGTGGTGTGGAAGAAATTAATTTAGAGGGAAATTAATGGAAAATGTAAAGCGGAGACTAGATTTGCGTGGAGATTTTATTGCATGATATCATGGAGAGATGGCTACAGTAAAACTGCTCACCAGCTCTCTGACTTCACAGCATAAATAGCCGACAGTTATAATGTGCAGTAAACAACTTTTGTTTTTTGTTCGATACAACAATACGAAAATATACTATCTACTTCATGGGTACCAATTATTTCATTAGTCATAACATACTTTTCGCTTATGTTAATCTTATTCAAGTTATATCTTACTCTGGTTAATACAAGTCAAACACAATACAAGGGCACCTGGACATTATTCTATCTCACCTTTCAGGTGGCCCACGCCATCATCCCTTCTCTGAGCCAATCATAAGCCTCCCATTGACAGTATTATTTCTAAGCCACAAGCTGTAGGGGGAACAGGTAATCTACTGTAACTCCTCACAGAAAGTTCAACAAGCTTCTTTATCTCCCCATCTAATTCATGTTCACATTTACCATCCACCCTTCAACACATTCCCAGACAAGAGGTAATACGTCTAATCTTACTTTGCTGATTCCCATGAACTTTTTCTGCACCCGGCCAAGCGAGTGCTGCCAAATGTCACATCCAAAACACCCTTTTGTTACCTTGTTCAATTCCAATCAAAATTAAATAAGGAAGGATATACATTTTTCTTCCATATGGTTTCAGTTTGGATACTTTTTTGGGTGGAAAGTTTTGGGGGGGGAGGGGCCAGCAGTTCTGTCTAAAATCAAGGCAAAAATCTGCTTTCCAAATCTGAAATAAAAGCATAATGCTAGAAAAACTAGGCAGGAAGATTGGTAGAAACTAGGAACTACAGAAAGCTGGTTCATACCAAAAAAAGACAAGGTGCTCGATTAACTTAGACGGTAAGGCAGCATATCTGCAGAAAAAGAATGGGTGACGTTTCGGGCCGGGACCCTTCTTCAGATTGATAGGCTCTGTGGAGCCTATGTTGCAAGGCTATGACTTTCTGATGAAGGGCATTGACATTAGCTCTTTTTTCCACTCCACCTCCATTTCTAACATTTCCTGTTTTTAGTCACTTGTCTTATGATTACAGTGGTATGCTTGTCTTGATGGTAACTAATTTCTGCAGCTATTAGCTGTTTAGATGAGATTGTTTTTACACCAAATAATTATCTAGTCATTGTATTGCCAACATAAAGAATGTTTTCTCTTGCAGTGCTAAAATATCCATTTTATATTGCAGGGTTGAGGTGGAAGATCGCAGCGAGGCATTTTTGAGGGCACTTCAATCCAACGTTACTCAGTCTACAAGAATTGTAAGAGATCACATCAACATTTTCATAACTTAATTTCAATGAGTGCAAAGGCAGAGCTGGAGATGCAGGCCCCTCCAGCGTAGGGTCATTGTATATCATGAGTGAAATATTGCCCATGTAGAATGAATCATTCTCCATCGGCTGCTTAATCATGTACCTATTACCAATCTTCCAGCCTGCTCTGAGTCTATGGAGCATGTCAATGTGCCAATCCTGGCTAGGCCACTGAAGCTGGTTTGCATGTTTTTTGGTGAGAAAAATTGAGGCATTTAGTGGCAGGATGACAATAGTATGGACATTGAGAGAGGGATGAAATGTAGGTATATCTTCGTCCGTGTTTGTAATCACACAGCGGGCAGATTATTGGTGTCCATGTCAGTATGAATGCACCCTGTCCGCCCTAGCACCTGGTCTCTAGTCCTCTTTGCTCCTGTCATTTGGTCGTTACGTGTGTGGCAGCCAGCTTGTGTTAAAATAATTCACTCACAGGTGACTTCCATGTGTCAGAGCTACAGTTCACTCCGTCCTGAGGACTACTGGAGAAGGTGATGATGACTGCCAGAAACGTCACTGAGAAGATTTTGCATGTTTCGAGGTTACATGGCGCTATCTATATCCATTTCTTTAAGGGAAGATGGTATTACGGATAGTATTAAAAATAAAGATGTTAGGAAGAATCTATGGGGAAAATTGATTGTTGAATAAGCGTCAGTGGTAGCAGGGAGTATGAAACTTTGTTTTGAACTTTCTGTCCCTCGACAGGTGGTTTGTGTTCTTCCATCTAACCGCAAAGACAAATACGATACAATCAAGAAATACTTGTGTGTTGAATGCCCAACTCCAAGTCAATGTGTTGTTGCCCGGACCTTGAGCAAGCCTCAGGCACTGATGGCTATCGCCACAAAAATTGCTTTACAGATTAATTGTAAAATGGGCGGTGAACTGTGGAGTGTTGAGATACCGGTACGTATTTGCACAAAAAATGATTTTAAAAAAAATTTCAAGGTGAAATCTATATCTATATACTTACAAATCTCTCATCTTTGTGTGGTTATATGTGTCTGTATGTGTGTGTGCGCTACACGATAGTGCTGAGATTTTTACAGAACCTTACTCGCGTTTTACCGGTCGTTGCGATAATCGGGTTCCCTTCAGATTTGATGCTATATTTCACAAGTTATTGATGTTTAAAGTTTTTTAAAAAGCCCAGTTTGAAAGGAATAACCACCTTTGACAGGGAGACTCTTCCAGCAGCTTCTAGTGATGATGTCACAATGCCATCTCACAGTCGTCCAATCACAATGGATCTCATTTACACAAGCTGCTGTGAAGATTCCGAAAATGACATCACAATGTGATCTCTGCTGCCAATACACAAGCTGTGAGAGTTGACGGAGTGGGGAATTGGAGAAGAAATGTTTAACATTGTCTTTAGTTGGGGAGTGCGAAAGGAGAGAGGTGAGGGAGGGAGTGACTGAGGGTAGGGGAAAGGAGGTGACAGGGACATTGGGATCAGCAGCTTCAAGGGGAGTAAGGAGAGAGTGAGATTTTCACCTCGCCCTCCCACATGGGAAGGTTTGACAGAGAGACCTTCCCTCCCGTGTGACTCCGCATGCCACCCCACCCCCTCTGAGTTGGGGGATGGGGCCCAACGGGTCACACTTGGTCTAGTGTTAATATTATATCTATATAATATTAAAACTCTGTGGCTGCTGGCTGGCTGTGTTTCTGCCTGACGTGGTTGCCAGCCTGTGGGTGCCAGCCTTTGATTCGTTGCTACGCCAACACCAGACCCAGAGATTTCACTTTTCATTCCCAAGTATCCACTCCTGATTAAATTTTGTCATGTTTATGTACACATTTTTAATAAAATCCTTCTCCCCTCCCCCCCCACCACTCACTCATTTTGTTGCCTCCTGCTGGCCAGCGACCATAACGGCTGCTGGCGCCCGCAGCTCGCCTCAAAGACGCCATTTAAAGACAGCGTCACTGCTGAGTCCTGAACGGCTTGAGTTGGAGGACCACTTCTCCCGTGGGGGCTACGGGTAGGGAACGGCTGCGTTGGGGAGCAGACCCAACGGGTCTGCACTTGGTCTAGTATATTACTAAAACTTGTTTGTGAGTCTGCCTGTCTGATTCAGGAATTACCTTAACTACGCCAAAACGGTACACGATTGCGCTACAATTTTTGCACCAGCTTATTCACAATTGTATTATGGTGTGTTTTTTTTAATCAAGTTTCGTTCAGATTCCTGTTATATTTTACAAGTTATTCACATTTTTATCTTCACAAAATCCCACTTTGAGAAATATTTCTTCCATCTGCACTGGCAGTTACAGCTATGACGTCACAATGGGATTGTAGCCCTGCCCGCTACAATGTTGCAATCCCAGGACACTGAGTCCTGCCAGCCCTAGCAAGTGCAATAGCATTTTTTTTAACGTTTAAAATTAGGTTGGGTGAATAAGGGGAAATGAGCAGCCCCTGCACAGTTGGGGGCTATGGGTGAGTGGTAGAATATTGCGTTGGGGGAACGGGTGAGTGAGGGGTCCCACTTGGTCTAGTGATCCCTTGAAAGTTTCAGCTTTTCATAAAGATCAAAGCAGCATACACCCTTAAATATTAGACCTTTCTGGTATTGTGGTACGGGAGAATGAGGCATTGTTTAAGCCATCTGCAGCGTGGATTCAAATGACCACAAAGCCAAGAAAACAGTGGAAGTGTCAATTAGTCAGTAATGTTTCAAGGCACGATGCTTGCAATAGTTATGGAGGCATTTTAATTCCACATTGGACAAGTGCAAGCTCACTGACTGAGTGCGTGGGAATTCAGATACTAACATTGTGAATTGTGAAATTATTGTCAATGGATAAAAAAGGTTTAGAGGGATATGGGCCAAACGCAGGCAAATGAACAAGCTTAGATGGGGCATCTTGGTTGACATTGACGAGTTGGACCAAAGGGCCTGTTTCTGTGTTTTATGACTTTAACAATGGAATTTGTTGGAGACCAGAAATAAAAACAATGCCTTGCATTTATTTTTTTTAAAGAAATGTCCCTAATGCTCCACTGTCCTTCCTCAAGAGCCTTGTGGCTCTGTCTAGTCAAGACTCGACATGCCACAATGCTTCAAATCTTGTCCACTTGTGTTATTCTTCTAAACAGGAGCTGGGAGACTTATTCATCAGAGCTATTCCTCGGATTATTAATTACCATCAATCTCCCTCGTCCAATATTTGACTGGATATACTTGTGTAAAGAACATTAGTGGAAATATCAGTCATTGACATCCCAAATGCTCAGCACTTCATTAAAAAGTTGAAATACAGACAGCACCAACATGTGTTGTTGTTTAATCAAAACTAGGCATGATAAGTTGTGAAACACTGCAGAAACAAACCTGTACTGCACATTGGTAGTTATTGACATCTTCAGGTAGTGTTGTCCTTTGTTTTTTTTTTCCACCTCAATTTCTTTTAATTGAAAATAGCTTCAAAATTGTAATATTTCTGAATTGTCCCAGCCATACTGATGGTCCTGGATTGCAGATTGGTTCTGAGATGTAGTGATTCTCACTTTAGAATTTGGATAAATGTTGCAGTATAGATTATTTATACTTAATTGTATCTAAAACCATGGGTGATTTTTACATGGTGAATATTTTACAGCTCAAACAGCTGATGGTGATTGGAATTGACTGTTACCATGATAATGCTGCTGGAAGAAAATCAATTGCAGGATTTGTTGCCAGTCTTAATCAGACAATAACCAGGTGAGCTCTAATTGAACTTGTCATTGGAAAACTATTACTATTTGGGAATGTTGTCCAAAACATTCTTCCACCTCAACTGAAATATCACAGTTCTGCCCTGAGTTGTTAGGTTGAAATAAAATTCAATGGTCACAGTTTCAGAAGCTTGTCAATTAACTGTTTCCTTTTTGAAGAAGCCACTCTAGCAATATGAACTATTCATCTACAACCCTGCATAGGATTTAAATTTAGTTTAGTTTAGAGATACAGTGCAGAAAAAGGCCCTTCAGCCCACCGAGTCCACACCGACCAGCAATCCCATACATACATACATCGGCGGTCACTCGAAACGAGTATGACTGTCCTCTTTTGGGTGGATGCCTGTGCGTGACTTTGTTTAACGTGGGGAGACTGGCGCACAGCCACCCCACGGTCCTTGACAGATCTGGGTCAGGATCCAGTGGCGTGGAGTCCAAGACTTTTCTGCTGCAGACTTCATCCGCCTTCCCAGCCTTTGTGACGCTTCACTAAAGTCAGCCATCATCCTCCCCTGTTCCACCAATGAGGTCTTGGTTGGAATGCTCTTTGTCGGGGACCTCCACCTCGACCTTACCGCCATGGGTGGCCCTACTAGGAGCATAGCTCCAGATGGCATCGCTCTCAGGACCACACAAGCTTCTCCACCACGACAAGGTGACAATCCACGGAGAAGAAATCCCTGCACCTTAACACTACGCTTGCTTGGCATTTTGGGATAAACCAACCCATTTTAAAAAAAATTTTTTAAAGCTTTCACAGCTCTGATGTAGGATCTTCAATTTCAAATGTCAACTGTTTCTGCACAGATGCTAACCAGCTAAAGGTTTGCAGCATTTAATTTTATTTCAGACTTTTAGTACCGACAGGTTTTTAAATTTTTTTCACCTAACCCGTAACTGTTGAGCTTTAGAATGGATTGTGAACAGACGGAGTAGTGCTTTGGGGTTACAGAAATGTAGCAGATCTCTTCTCTGTTCCATCAGGAACATTTTCCTAGAAAAAAAAGGATCTCATCAGAATCTGAAGAAGGGTCCTGACAACCATCCATGTTCTCCAGAGATGCTACCTGACTCGCTGAGTTACTGCAGCACTTTGTGTCTCTGAACTAACACTTGTAGTTCCTTGTTTCTACATATCATTTTGAGATTCTGAATGCATATCTTTCAGGCTTTCCAAAACTTATTTTTGACATTAGTGCAAATATGTTGGCAAACTTTGGGTGATGGATTGTAGTACATGATGGTCAGGGTAAAGTACTGATCTACCAGTTTTTGTGATTGAAGAATTTCTGCTTAACCGAGTTTTGTGACTAGGTGGTTTTCCCGCTGTATCTTTCAAGATCGTGGACAAGAACTTGTAGATGGATTGAAAGTTTGCTTGCAAGGTAGGGTGTACATACTACTTACATCAACTTTTGACCAGACTTGGAGATGCACTTGGCCTATTAATAATCTGGAAAATATACAATAAATGATTATGACAACAGCTTGAAGCTGTTGACTCTCTCCCCCATCCTCCTGATGTAGACGGGTTGATGAATCCTCTGCTTTCCCTTCCTGAAGTTGCTAGTCGGCTCCTCGGTGTTGTGAACATTTAGGGCAAGCCCCCCATTGACTTTTAATACCAAGGGTTGCCACTTTTGCTGCACGTAACCACCGTTCACTTCTATTGCTACACACGGAATGATGTCAGATACAGGGTTCAGTCCTTTTAGCTTGCAATAACAGAAATAAACTTTTAGCTGTTGGAAAGGCCTTATTTTTGAAGACCTGCTGGGAGATAAATACCATAGTTATTGCTGCACTCTCGACCCCCTTTACCCCATTGACATCATTGTTCTTAGAATGCAGTTTTCATAAATGCTAGTTTTCTTATGAATGCAACTATTGTGTAGAGTCAAAGACTGATAGATTTGTTAGATGCTGGGGCAACCAAAGGATATGTGGGAAATGCAGAACATGATGCAAGTAAAATATCAAACACAATCTTATTGAATGACAGAAGAGATGAGGGTTTCTATGTAGTGAAAAATGCAATTTTAAACATCATCTTCCAGGGTAATTCTGAGGTTTTGGAGGGCGGGTGGTGCTGCTGATATCATCACAAATTGATATAATTGGCATTGAAGTCGGGCAGTCTTGAAACGGTCAAAAATCAGTACCTCATAGCTGTGGGTTTTGGAGACAGATTCAACATCCAAGCTTTTGAATTGCCAGGACATTGAAGCCAGTGGAGCTAATGTTGGCAAATATCCAGGTAGCTATGTGCTGTATGGCTGTAACTCTCAGAAAACGACAGACACTTCAATGTCCTGCAGATTTTATTTGGATTCAAATTTTTGAGTTTAACTCAAAAGCATTAGAACAGTTCCCTTTTGGTAAGTTCAGTGGTGTTGCTTAAGTGAGTGTATTTGTTTCCTAGCTGCGTTAAAGGCGTGGCACGCATGCAACAAGTGTCTGCCTGGTCGCATCATTGTGTACCGTGATGGAGTTGGTGATGGACAGCTCAACACAGTGGTAAATTACGAGATTCCACAATTGCTGGATTGTTTGAAATACCTGCCCGACTACAAGTAAGTTATGCAAACATTCTCAAACATTCATTCATTGAGTTTTTTGTAATGATTTAATGTGTATATTTTCCCTCTTTAGTCCAAAGCTATCAGTGATTGTTGTGAAGAAGCGTGTCAATGCCAGATTTTTTTCACAAGCGGGAGGAAGATTACAGAACCCGCCACCCGGAACTGTCATTGATACAGATGTCACAAGACCAGAATGGTAATGTATCAGAGAATTGTGCAAAATGTTAGGATTTTAGCTGCTAAAATATTGGAAGTAAATATCAAACGTTGGCATGTTCTTTCCCCATGATTCAGGTACGACTTCTATATAGTTAGCCAGTCGGTGAAGGTTGGTACTGTCACACCGACACACTATAACGTGGTGTTTGACAACAGTAACCTGAAACCAGATTATATGCAGCGGCTAACCTACAAGTTGTGCCACATGTATTACAATTGGCCGGTAAGTGAAATCCTCACTACAAATACTGAATCCACCCGCCTTGGTGTTTTAAAATAGTCCTCCTTAAAGAGTGCCAGCAAATTATTGAGTGTAGACTTATTTTTAACTTAACTTTGTGCATGTCTCAGTTCTCTCTGTCATTTGCATCTTCAATATACTTTTTCCTGGCCATTCATCTCTGCCCATGTGTACTGTCACCACTCAATATTCAGTGTGCATTGGAAGAGGACAAGGTTGCTTGAAAGATGAAATGGGGATAGACTGAGATGTATCAGTATTTAAAGCAGAATTTAGTGTGTAATGAAATTGGCCTTAATGCAAGGACGGGGTGTAAAAGTAGGTCTAGTAAATCCTTCTACAACTAGTAGTTAGTGAGACTACATGAAATACAATGCATGGGGAGATGCCCATTCATTAAAGCTAAAGGTTCATTATGTTGATTCTTTGAACACATTAATGATTCTGTGAGGGGAGGTTGGGACTAAACCCTTCCAATTGGTGTGGGAGATGAACCGGTTGAAACATTCCAGTTCTGTGGGGCTTGACAAGGTGAAGGCATTTCCCTGTCGGTGGTGGAAGAAATCTAGAACAAGGGGGAATAGTTTCAGAGCAAATGGTTGGCTGTTTACGTTGGAAAGTTGAAGCAAACCCATATTTTAAAAAACATAAACAAGAACATTTCAGAGGATTTAAATTGAAATTGGATAAAATGCAAACTGAGTTGCCAGTACAAATAAACGGATTGAATGCAATTGACCATGTTTTAAGCAACCTGTGCTGCAGATTGGAGCAGGCTCTCAATTGCAGATGGAGTGCAAAGGCCACTTTTAAAAATTATTCAAAAGGATTTCATTTCACCTAAAGTTTAAAAGAAACAATTACATTTTGTATTAGAAGTTCAATATTTTCAAATCCTAATGATTGTGAACAAACCTATTGTTTTCTAGGGTGTGATCCGTGTGCCCGCCCCTTGCCAGTATGCCCACAAGCTGGCATTCTTGGTGGGGCAGAGTATTCATCGAGAGCCCAGTCTGGCGTTAGCTGACCGACTTTATTACCTATGAATATCACAAGCAATCAAGTTTCCAGTCGTGAACTCTGTCAAAGAAAAGGGATTTTTAAAAGAGTGTGCAATTTATCAAGAATATATTTTGTAGATCAGGGCAATGTTCAATGTTTGCATTCCATCTGTCTGCATATTAATTAATTTGATGCCTTCTGCAACCACAGAAGTTCAGTGCTTGTGGCTAATCTTCCTCTGCTCTCAAATTGAATCCTAGTTGATTGTTGCCCGAGTGGCCTTGTGTGGCAGAGGATAGGGGGACTTGTTCTTCACGTTCACATCCTTGCAATAATCACTGAGTCAACAGCCACTGTGCTGCGATGCCACTTGCTCTTTGATAAGACAGGGACATGCTGCCCTCCCACTGTGGCTGAGAATTTCTTCAGGAGTCCTGACCGTGTAATCCAAAAACATATGAATTACATTTTTCATTCTGCCATTCAGGAATTGATCCCTTGAACAGCGACTAGAAATTTGTTGCTTGCATAGGCCTTTAATTACAAACATTCATTGCTTTCTTGTCTCCATGCTGAGGCCCTACACCCTAATGAAAACTTGGTTGTCTCATTTTGATTTTGACATTGGCTTCCATGCATCTATTCTATCTCTGAATCTTAAATGCTTTGAGATGGACTCTCTTATACTTCTAAACGTCAGTGCATATAAACTGATTGTTCTTTAACTTCATGGTCACAGGGTGACCCCCTCATTCTTGGTATCTTTCCAGTGAAGAAACAAGGAAGTGAAGATACTTCATACTTAAAATGAAGAAAGTGTTTGAGTAATTTAGTGGATTGGTCAGCATCTCTGGAAGACATGGATCGGTGATGTTTCGGATCTGAGGAATGGCTTCGACCCAAAAGTCACCTATCCGTGTTCTCCAGAGATCCTGTCTAACCTGCTGAGTTACTCCAGCACTTTGTGTCCTTTTATGTTTTACTACCCGTGTGTATAACAGGGTTGGTAAAAATTTAAACAGAGAACATTTATTGTATTGGAATTGAAATCGGGTTAGGTAGCAGAGAAGATATGAGACCAGCATGTGTACAATGCCCTCGCATGCTGAGATCCTTCTTCAGACCTGAACAGTCACCTATCCATGTTCTCCAGAGATGCTGCCTGACCCGCTGAGTTACTCCAGCACTTTGTGTCCACTTATCTATCTACTGAATCTGTGCTGCACCACCTTGAGCCAAATATATCTTAGGTTTGGTTTGGAGACAAACTGCACACTTCTTGCAGGAAGATTTTTTTGGTGTTCTCTACTCTACCCCCTACAGTTACGGATGCCTCGTATGCAAAACAAAATTGCAGATGTTGGAAGTTGGACAGGCTTTGTTCTCAAGTTTAAACGTTCCAAGGTTCCAGGCTGAGACTCGTTTTCAATCATTTTTTGGAAAAAGGTTGAACAAATGGCGTAGTCCCATTAGATATCGCGCTTATCCTATAAACTTCCCTCTTGGGACTAGGGGCTATAGCAGTTATAGTTCCTTACATTTACTTATTGCTTTTGCTGCTAAAAGATACCATGTGAGTTTTCATGGTAGAAACAAGGAATTGCAGATGCAAAAAAAAAAGAACACAGTGCTGGAGTAACTCAGCGGGTCAGGTAGCATCACTGGAGAACATGGATGGGTGATGTTTTGAGTGGGGACACTTCTTTAGACTGTCTCTTCCCCCTCCACTGTACACCACTTGGCTCGCACCTATTTCTCCCCGCCCGCACCCCTTCCACCTACTATTGCTTCACAATTCACAACTGCAATCCTTTTTATCTCAACTTCTGTCGTTTCATCTCTGAACTTTGTCCAAACATTTGGCTATCAAAAATTCCCCCTGCCTGGGTTCATCTATTGCCTGCCAAGCTTTGTCCTGCCCCTCCTTTCTTCCAGATTTCACCTCTTCTCCCCACCGCACGGTCAATCAATCCGTCTAAAGAAGGGTCTCAAGCCGGAATTGTTTATCCATGTTCTCCAGAGATGCTGCCTGACCCCCTGAGTTACTCCAGCACTCCGTGTCTTTGTGATTTTCCTACATGGAGAGAAAAGTTGTCTGCCTTCCCGCATGAATCCAGTGAGGGTTGTGGACTTGTACAGGGATTCCTCTTGCTCCACTCTGTAAAATGATGCGTTTACACTCTGTGAACCCCCTCGTCAAATACTATGGTAGGCGTGGACGCTGATTGTCAAGCTTGAGTTGTGTCAACTACTGAGATGAGCTTATTTTACTCCATTACTTTGTTCTATTAATATATCTTGTTCAAGAAGTGCTTTATTTCATTATAAATCTTAGTTTTTTCTGTGTAAAACATTTATTCAAATCACTTTGGAAGGTTGTGGTACTTTTAACTACTGGATGTTGTTTTGGTTTAATTAGTTATTAAAATAGGCTTTTTGAAAATGTCCCCGATGAAATGTCAATGTTGGCATCTTGTGCGTGTAGGGGCTATCAATTGTCGCAGTCGTTTTGGGGAAGGTTTATTTGGTTCTGCTAAGGTGGTTACGTGGTAGGAACAGTCTGGGGTGCTCTAAATATTTGTACCTGATGGTGTTTTTCATAACGATTTTACTAAAGCATAATTGTTAAATGCAGATATTGCCCATATCAAAATTAAGAGCCTCAAATCTTCACAAGTAGTTATTAGTTTGTTAGGATGCTTTAGGAGTATAATGGTGTATTGGCCAACACCAGCAGTTGTGAAGTGACCAGGTTACAAGATACTACACGGTTGGTGATAATAAACTAACTTGTGTCGCTCAGAGTTTAAAATAGACTCATTTCCTTACACCCAAATGTCCATCCACTAAATACTTTTAGGCATTTGTCTGTTACTGTTACCTGCCATGCAGCACCAGTCCATTGGGACTTTGCACACCTGCCAATTTACAGCATGCTTTGTGTAAAACTAAACTCTGTGCAAATGTAGGAGTGGCTAGTTTTTTTTTTAAGGTGCAAGTGGAGCCATATCATATAAAGAATCCTTTGGTTGTGTATGTTTTATTTAACCTGGTGAAGTGATGCACAGAAGAGCTGGTGTATCAATTGGCCTCTTGGAGAAACCAGCCAGAAATCCCTTCAGCATGTGGTTTGGGGGTAGCTGTTGTGTGAATCTGCTCCGAGGATGGGCTCTGATCATTGTTGATGCCTCTGACTGCCTTTCTGCTTAGGTCATGCTTTCTACTGGCATGAATAATGCCACGTGTCTGTCTAATGGTGATTGATTAAAATAAAGATTCCGTTATTAAGCACGTAAACTTGTTTTGTACCTTATTTGTCTTTGCGTGCCCATTGTGTCAATTCAGCTTATTGAAAATAATTGTATTCACTTTTGAAGTGATCTAAATGTATGAGTGGTGATTACCCAATGTTACATTAGCAGATATCAAGAAATGTGAGTTGGCTCCGTTTCTTTAACAAGTTCTCTGGGTGATTTTTATTCCATATCTCAAATGTTTACATAGTGATTTGTGAATTAACAGCCATACTCTGGGGTTACCTGTATGCCAGTGCATAAATAAGGCATGAAAGCCATGACACAGAGTCATGTGGATTCTTCAATCAGAAACTAATCTGATATTTGTCCGGTTGCTGCCTAGACAGTCAGTCTTTCACTCAAGTCATTTAATCCAAGGCTCCATCTGTATTCAACCTGGTGAGTGTATGGAATGAGCTGCCAGAGGAGGTAGTTGAGGCAGATACTATGAATGACAATGAAGACATTTTGACAGGTACATGGATAGGAAAGATTCAGGAGGGTATGGGCCAAACGCAAGGAAAATGGGACAGGTTAGATGGTCATCGTGAGCAGCATGGACAAGTTGTGTTGTATGGCCTGTTGTCAAAGTGCTATGCCAGCTCGCCCAGTCTAAGATTATGGCCAATTCACTTTAAACCTCGAGGCCCTTTTCCTGTACATGTCTCTTGAATCTCTTTAAATCTGAAGTATCTATCAGACTTTGCTGAGTTTCCAGCCCATTGGAGATTCGTAACACACCAAATTTCACCTGACCTAAATGGCCAAATTATTTTCAGACCAACCATGGTCTTACACTCTAGCTAAGGGATGTACTGTCTTTGTTGTTATCTTGTTAAATCCAGTAAGAATATGATGCAGTTTAATAGCACCTAATATTCTCCTAAACTGGAAAGTACAGATCCATACACTGCACATCTTGTGCAGCAAACCTGTCATCTCAAAATCCAACCTGATGAGTCTTTGCTACACCCCTCCCTTGCACTTTCACATTCCTTAGTAAGATGAGACCTGTACATGGTTTAGCTGATGTAGCTACACCAGGGTCCCGTGTAAATGGAGCAAAATGTCTTGATCTCCATTAAAATCCTCTTTCAATAAAGATGGTTTTTTTAATTGCTGCCCTCACCTGCATGTCAACCCAGCTTATTCCATGTGTAAGACCACCCAGGTCCCTCTGCACATCAACATGTGGTTTGTAAGTCATGAGCAGAACTAGGCCATTCGGCCCATCAAGTCTACTCCGCCGTTCAATCATGGCTGATCTACCTTCCCCTCGCAACCACATTTCCCTGTCTTCTCAATCGGGGGGGGGGGGTAGAGTGCAGTGGCTGATCGTTTTTTTGGCCTTCCCACAGCGCAACCAAATGTAAATTATGTTGTGTCTTGGGTCTATTTGTTTGTAATGTATGGCTGCAGAAACGGCATTTCGTTTGGACCTCCCCAAATGACAATCTGGGCCTAATCACAGAGCAGGGAACAGCACAGCACTGGAGCAGGCCCTGTGGCCCACCATGTCCGTGCCAAACCTTCCCCAATTTATCATCAGGGAAATATCACTTTTTAACAAATTGTAATTGCTGGAGTAACTGGGCAGCAGGTCAGACAACATCGCAGAAGAAAAGGAATAGGTGATGTTTCGGGTCAAGACACTTCTTCAGACTGAGTCGGGGGTTTTGGGGAGAAGCAAGGAAAATGGGGTTAGGAGGGAGAGATAGATCAGGCATGATTGAATGGCAGACTAGACGATGGGCCGAATGGCCTAATTCTGCTCCTATCTTGTGATGTTTGTCGGTGGGACATGACCGGCCCGAGAATAAGGAGCAGCCGTTTACCCAGCTCATGCCCTGCCTCATCCGCCAGCAGCTGATCCCTCTGAGGCTGCCCCATTCCCCCACCCCCCCCATCCTCTTCATGTGTGGCAGCCGACTCACACCCCGCCTCAGGGGAATCCAATCCTGCTCTTACAGTAAAGATGAGTTGCCAATCAGCACCATTGAAGATGGGTGGCCCGGAAATGTGTTGAAATTGTAGCAACAATCATTTCACGTTTGAATATTCCACACAAGCTGAATGTTGTGTTGAAGCAGCATGAGGGTTGTGGTTGTCGCCGGCAATGGGAATGTTTGCCACACTAGGGCAGCTCACAGAATGGGCATTGTTCACTGGCCACTATCCTTGCCTCGAAACCAGGCAGCTGGTTCTAAATCAGAAACACAGCTTCATCCGAGATGCCTCTAGTTCCAAAGCCTTGCCTCGTTAATGGTGAAGAGAGGCTGCGGATGGAATCTAGAGCAAAGAACAAACTGGAAGAACCCAGCAGGTCAGGCAGCATCTGTGGAAGGGAGGGAGGGAGGTGCTGAGGTTTTTATGTCAAGACTCTGCGTCAGGACAGTGAGTGGAGATGTGAGATGGAGGGGTAAGGTGTGCTCTTGGGTGGTGGGTAAAACCCGACTGGGAGGGGGTAAGCGAGAAGATGGAGTCACACGGGGGGAGGGGTAGGGTAGAAACAAAGAAACGAGAGGGCATCACACTGGCGCAGCGGTAGAGTTGCTACCTTACATTGCCAGAGACCTGGGTTCCATCCTGATTACGGGTGCTGTCTGTATGGAGTTTATACTTTCTCCCTGTGACCATGTGGGTTTTCTCTGGATGCTCTGACTTCCTCCCACATTGCAAGGGCACGGAGGTTTGTAGATTAATTGGCTTCTGTAAATGTTCTCTAGTGTGTAGAATGGAACTTGTGTAGAGGTGAGTGTTGGTCAGTGTGGGCCAAAGGTCCTGTCTCCATGCTGTATCTCTAAACTAAACAGGTGGTGGAGCGGTGGGGGGGGGTGGAGGTGTTGGGTTTAGGTATGAAGAGCAGCTATGTGGCGAAGGGATGGAAAAGATGAGGGGGGGGGGGGGAGAGACCCTGGGTGGACGGGTGGAAGTGAGAAAGGGAACACAGGTGGTGGGGTACCTGAAAATGAAACACACTATGCTCACACCATTGTAGGATACAGACTATGGAATATGAGGTGCTGTTCCTCTAACTTGTGTTTGACCTCACCGTGACAGTGGAGGAGACTGAGGATAGAGAGATCAAGTTCATCTTCTAGGAGTCGATTAGACCATTCGGCCCATTGAGTCTACTCCGCCGTTCTATCATGGCTGATCTCTGTAGGAATGGTAAGGAGAGATGAAATGACACACAACCAGAAGCTTATCGGTAAATTTCTGAGGATGAAGGACATATATTTAATGCACTGATCCATTGGGTGGAGGAGGTGGTTGTTTTAATTCAGGTTAGTGGTGGTAGTAACTCAGCTGCAGTTTCAAGCCCCATGTGTAGGATTGGGCCATGATGGTGTGTAACAGAGGGGCCAATGCCAGTTAAATCTTCAGAATGAAGTCTCTTGACAGTTCATGAATTGTGATCACATAATATTATTCAAAGAATGTCTGGGGTCTTTTTTTTAACATCCAGGTCAATTGTTACTGCTCAGCCAGCACCAGTTCACTGGCCTTCCTCTTCATTTGAAGACCTCTCGCTGACACAATTGCTGCTATAAGTCTCCTTTAACAGCGAACCTGTGGTTGGTTCTAAAGTGCTTTGATGCCTTGAAAGGCTAAATGGAAATTAAGTTTCATCATTTATCTGGAAATCCCGAATTTGTTCTTCAGGTTGGTGACTGGAGACGTTGCCGGCCAGTGGCCCCATTGCAGAGCTGACGGGACTGATGTTGGATCGCTGTGGCTCTGATTCTGGAGTCGGGTATAGTGACGTGAAAGGTGTGGCACTCTCGGCCAGGGAAGAGGCTGTTGATCTCTGGCCTGCTGCTTTACAGTTCAATCTTCATCACATCTCGTTACCGCCTTGTGGAATTTTGCCAGATGTTTCTATTTCTCTGCCATTTGAACTCTGAACAAATTGTTATTCTGGATGCACACTCTGGCCAAGCAGGGAGAAGGGACAAGACATTCGAGAAGTTTGCTCGTCGACATTAATGTTTGACACCTGCCCCCCTGAGGTGGACTCAGGTGATCGAGGTGAAGAATAGATTTCAGCGGGGTGGGACTGATGGCACAAGGACCACTATGGCCAGATATGTTTATCATCTGTAGAGGACTGCAGCTCAGAGGCTCCATGTACATGGTGCTGCCAACTCCACTCCAAGCCACAGACTAACAGCAGCTATTTCACTGCCAACTATTCACATATTTATTAACCATTCAGGAGTGACTTTCTCAGGTGAAAGTGGACCTCTCTGTTAGTTCTGTAAGAAGCAAGTCCAAAACACCAAAATGTTGATTGTTTTGGCTTTCACGAACCAGAGGCAGTATCACAGAAGTTAAGGTAGCAGGTGGTGATAAGTGAGGCTTCACACTGGTGAAGGTGACTGATACTCACAACAATCTACACAGGTCCAGCAACCATCCCTGCCACTGCCATTGTTATCCCTTCCTTTAGTCCAGTTATCTGACAGCAGACTTGCTCAGTGTTTGGAGATGTTCTGATGCTCAGCAGAGCCACTCGGGCTCGGCCAATGGGTTCTGCAAGATGGAGACAAATCAGTCTGACAGTTAAAGGCTACACAGTCCCACAGCGCCAGGGAGACCAATCAGCCCTTCAACCCTGTACTGGCTCTTTGGAAGAGTGCCTAGTCCGTCTCAGTCCCTGCTCTTTCCCAGTGATCCTGCAAACCTGCCTGTGGTTTTTGCTATTAGTTATTTCCCTTTAATCTACTGAAGTGGAATGGACTATAAACCACAGGGACAGACCAGAAGGTTCACACCGTGTTCTGAGTTATGCCATTGTGGTGCCCAGGGAGATACTCTGAACTTGGTTGATGCACGATGTTGGCAGGGCCATGTGTAGAATGCACCTTCCCATCTGGGCTTTCCCCAGAGCAGGGATGAATGGTGGCTCACTGCTTGCCTCCAGCTCCTCCTCTCCGTCTCCTTGTTGGGCCACTTTCACCACTGCCAATCCCCATGGGTCAGCCTGCCTGTGAGGGTGACATGGGGAAGGATGCACTTTGACCCGGGGTCCCAGCATCACCTCTCTTCCTCTGTCCGAGATGGAGCCGATGGGGTTGGACTTTCCTGGAGCAACTTGTAGCAAAAATATATATATTTAAAAACGATGTTCTTTTTAAAGGAGAAGATAGCACCTCCAGCAGATCCTCTGTCCACCAGGTTGTGATATGGCATGCCTTTGTGGTCACTGTGTGGACATGTCTGGTCAGCCAGCAGTTCCATGGGTTCTTCCTTGTGTGTGTGTGCTCCAGTCAACTCCTCCCTATCAGACTGTCCCCTCCACCTAAAGCGATAGAAAAGTCAGGATTAGTCATGGTCTGACCGCAAAACAAGTGGTTCTGATCTAAAATGCCCGTTACAATCAGTCATTCGATTCATGGAAAGGAGATGAGTGATCAATAGCGTGCGGTTCACTGCCTGCGGACAAACTTTCATTCATGGATGACTTGTAGGTGCAGTATTTATCAAGAATGTTTATTAATCTGTGTTTAGTTTTTCTGTGAGAACCTTTTTAACAAGTCAAACAGCACGATGTTCCCTCTGAGAGATGATTCTCAGCTCCCCCGTCAGTCCACACCCCCCCCACCCCACGTAATCACGAATATTCGTTGCACCCTGCCGAGGATTCTCTCCACATCTGTGGACCCCTGCACTACACACCAAGCATTCCACATTTCATCTCTGCTATGCCAAGGACATGGCAATAATCACACACCTCCCATGGATCTGGTTCCTACTTCCCGATACTACAACCACATACTTTCATCACTTCAATAGTTTCTTGGGGTGAGAGCAATGAATGCAGTGAAACATGAGCAATCAGTGAATTGTCCCAAGACTGCAGATGTCTTGTCCTATCTGTGCAATGCTTTGCCAGCTGTAGAAACAAAGAACAGCAGATGCTGGTTAATACACAAAAGGACACAGAGTGCTGGAGTAACTCAGCAGGTCAGGCAGCATCTGTGGGGAACATGGATAGGTGACGTTTCACAGAGTGCTGGAGTAACTCAGTGGGTCAGGCAGCATCTGTGGAGAACATGGATAGGTGACGTTTCACAGAGTGCTGGAGTCACTCAGCGGGTCAGTGCTGGAGTAACTCAGCGGGGTCAGGCAGCATCTGTGGACAACATGGATAGGTGACGTTTCACAGAGTGCTAGAGTAACTCAGCGGGTCAGGCAGCATCTGTGGAGAACATGGATAGGTGACTGTTCTCCGACGATGCTGCTCCAGCACTTTGTGGCCTTTTTGATGTTTTTGTATATAACAGGCTTTAAACAGAAAACATATCCTTGTATAGGAATTGAAAGCAGGTTAGGTGAAGAGCTAAGTGTACAATAGCCTCACATGCTGAACCCTGGCAGTGAGCATCATTTATAACTTGTTACACGTAAAAAACAAGTCTTGTGGAAGTGTCTGGGATAGACAAAAGTGCTGGAGAAACTCAGCGGGTGCGGCAGCATCTATGGAGCGAAGGAAATGGACAACGTTTCGAGCCAAAACCCTTCTTCAGACAGCGATTCCCCCTTCCCTCCAACTCCACGACCACAAAATCCTTCGCTCCATAGATGCTGCCGCACCCGCTGAGTTTCTCCAGCATCTGCAGTTCCTTCTTAAACACTTGTGGAAGTGTCTGTTGCTTTTTACTTGTTCGGAGATCCTGTTGCCAGTAAATGAGCAAGGTATAACATACAAAACGGAGGTAGGTATTCTAAAAAAGATCAAATCATTTATTTATAAAAACTTTATACACATGAATGAATTTACACATGCACACACCCACAGCTGTAACCACAAATATATTAAAGGCCAATTTCTCTTCAGTAAGGATCGCACGTGAATACAGCAGTCATTTACAATACTTTACAGTGATTGATATCACAATCTGGAGCCTCATTTCACTGGAAGGACATTTTACAAAAAAAAGGCAATCTGTAAATAATGTATAGAAACAGTAAAAATAATTTACAAATGATCCAAAGTACAAAAAGAGGAACATTGGTTAAATGCTATTGTACTAAAGTAAGATTATGCACCAAATGGGTTTTTGGGTGTTGAGTTGGACTCTTCCTCCAGCTGGTAGTGTGTAAGAGACCGCTGCTGTCAGTCTCTGAACACACAGCCCAGCCAGCACAAAAAGAGTGTTTTTTGCACTTAAGTCAACCCATCAGGGGAGGGACAGGTACAGAGTGCAAGCCCCTGCACGGAGCCATCCATCGACACAGTAAAGGTACATTTTATTTAGCACGAGTCGTTCACCTGCTTTTTTTTGTTGTTGCACAGTTTGCATGCCATTACTTGTCAAGAACATATACCAATTTTAACCAGTTTCTGACATAAAAACCGATATAAAATATACGTTTGTGATGGGAAAACATGCACATGGTGAAGCTAGCGTGGGATGAATTGTAACAAAGGGGAGGGGGGGTTTTGCTCTGTCGATGAGCGCTTTATGTCACTGAGACGATGTGGAATGAACAGGCACAGTCATTTTGTGGGGGACGGGCAACATTGGACACTGACTTAGGGAGGAAACACAAGACGTCACAGGTTCCGACTAATGGCTTTTTGGTGAAGAGTGCTGTGATGAACACAAATACCACATACAAGGTGTACATTCTCCAACACTGAGTGATGTGTGAAAGAAAGGATTGCTGTGCATCTCTAAGGCAAAACTGTCAAAGGGTGAATATTACACAGAGTGTGGAAGTGCGTGGTAATTCAGAACACAAGAATCACTTCACTCCGCCAAGCTTCCTCAGCAGTTTCTTGCCTTTTGATAATAGTCCCTTTTTCTTTTTTGAAGCCATAGTCATGTCTCTGGTCCACACTGGGCTGTTTGGCCCATCTATGACAGCAGATCCAGTATGATGGGGTTGGATAGTTGGAGTCGCAACTCTCCTCTGCGTGTGTTCGCCGGGGACCTAGTGTGCACCATACGATTCCGTTAGTATAACTGTAAGTGGAGGAAGGGATTGCGCTAAAGGACAAAGGAAACCAGAAGCACCACATCAATTCTACAATGCACAAAGACTATCTGGTGACTGAGTTACAGCACTCTAGGGGCAGACACCTGAAGATACCATAGGCCAGCTTTGTCTAATGCATCTGATGGCTCAAACTCAACAGCGTCTACTTGTTTCAGCCTCACAAGGACAAACAGGCACAAAGTCCAGAAAGAAAAAATGTTCCCCAAAGTCTTCAAAAAGCTGCTTTAACCTGTTCAGTGCCTCCCGAGTATCCTCAGGTCATGGGCTGTAGTGAAGAAGAAACTTGGCAGTGAACAGGTTAAATTAAAAACCGTTCCAAATCAACCTAGTGTTTGGGTCAATGAGAGGTGTTTGATGATGAGTTGCCTCCAACCACAAGCGAATAAAGGTTAATGCCAGGATCTCCAGTAATTTGGTTCAAGACCACTTTTGGGGAAGTATGTTTTTCTTTCATAGTTGAGAGCGTCTCTGTCAGCTCCAGCTATCGGTATCTTCAGTTGTGCACTTACGTGAGCTTACAAGGCGTTTATTAAGATTTGAAATGAACACTCTTCTTCTGTTCCGGATGATGAGCAAAGGAAAAAAAACACAGAAAGTTTGCAATGACGATACGGAAATGGAAAAGGCGACACCCTAGTAAAGGTTGCTCCTCGTATTAACACCAGGGTCATCGTTCACCCCAGCCCAGGAGTGTGCCGCTACCTTTGTACATACGACCAGCACACACACAGCACCTTAGTAGCTGCGTTTTCCCCCCACTGGCAAATGCTTGCAATTGCTCTAGAGGCTTCGGCCAGTCTGATTTTTTGGGTAAATTAAGAAATGAGATGAACTTACAAAGCAAGAGGAATTCTCTTTGTCCAGTTCCCATTCTCTGATCTGGCGATAACCTCTTGGGAATGTTGAAATACATTTCACAGTAAACGCCATTCAACTCAGTGTTAGTGTCCCCACCCTGCTGGAACAGAGACCACACCCTGCTGGGACCCAGTCCTGCTGGAGCAGAGACCAGACCCTGCTGGGACCCAGTCCTGCTGGAGCAGAGACCACACCCTGCTGGGACCCAGTCCTGCTGGAGCAGAGACCACACCCTGCTGGGACCTGCTGTCCTGCTGGAGCAGAGACCACACCCTGCTGGGACCTGTCTCTCACATCCCCCCCTGCTCCCCCAATTGTTCACACCTTGACAACATCAGCCCCAGTCAACCCTGGGACAACATTCTGTCTCCCCACTCTCGGGCACTGAAGTTTTCCGCCTTCCAGCCCGGGTTTATCCGTGACTTACACCGATGATGAGTACAAGACAGGAGATAGTGCACACTCTACACAGACCCCACCTCCACATATATCTTATCCAACCCTCACCTGGGCCACATGATCTATCCTAAATCTTTTAGTTTTGGCCTCATCCTTTTAAACATTTATTCAACCTTCTCCAGCCCGTGTATTTATTGTGAGGTGAAGACAAATTGTTGCCAACGTGACCAATACGATCGACAACTGCGCTGCTTTCCAACTCCAGCCCCAAGCAATAAAGCTGTGTGTATAGTTGGTGACATCGCCTTGAGGCTTTAGTTTCGTGGTGTATCTGTGTTCCTTCACTTCTACACTTCTCACCAACAAACCTCACAAATAAGCAGCAACACAGTTGAAGAGAATGCAGACACAGGGTCCAGGTTTACTCAGGTTTGGGTTTGGAGCAATTGCACCTGGTTCTGAAGACGGAAATATCTTTCCATCCATGTGTGGGAGAGGTGGGTGCGTGTACTCAGCAGTCTCCTCCCAGCAGCATTGGACAAGCAAGGGCCCAGCCAGAGTGGGGAGACCAAAGGCTGATAAACCCGCAGCAGCTGGGAACCCTCATTGGCACTGGAGATTGTGGATGCATCTGCAGAATCTGAGGGGTAACATTTTCACACAGAGGGTGGTGGGTGTATGGAACGAGCTGCCGGAGGAGGTAGTTGAGGCTGGGATTATCCCAACATTTAAGAAACAGTTAAACAGGTACATGGATAGGACAGGTTTGGAGGGATATGGACCAAACATGGGCAGGTGGGACTAGTGTAGCTGGGACATGTTGGCCGGTATGGGCAGGTTGGGCTGAAGGGCCTGTTTCCACACTGTATCACTCTATGAATACCATGCATGGTGGAGGGGTCCCAGTGAGGGAAGAGGAGTACGTATGATCCTATTCCTCAGGAAAGGAGGAAGTGAGAACTAGGGACTAGTCCCACATTGGCCGGATAACTACAGGAGTGAAACTTGGAATTTACAACCAAAGATGGAAAAACAGATCCTCTGGGAAAGAATAATGGCACAAAACAGTCCGAGTGGATTTACAAAGGGAAGCCACGTTGACTAATCTGCGGAGTGAGTGCCGTGTGCCCTGCCAATAGGAACAGTCTCTACTCCAGTCTCATAATTTTATATCTACGATCTCAATAGTTAGACATTGTTGGTGATTATTTACGAGGTTCCTCAGTGATAATTGTCGGCACAGAGATACACATCAGATACACAACTAAAACCACAGGCAATGACACCAACTCTACATGGACATTCATTCTGTAAAGTTGTGACATAATGACCACACTTTTATATTCTGTGCCCACACCTATGAAGGCAGGCATGCCATCAGCCTTCTTCCCCACCCTGTCACACCTGTATCGGTATTTCAGGGAACTATGGACATGAATTCCAAGGTCCCTTTGTTCATCGACATTCCTCAGTGGCCTTCCCATATTTGACTTCCCAAAGTCCCTTTACTTTGCACAGAATCAAGGGATATGGGGCGAAGGCAGGAACGGGATACTGATTGTGGATGATCAGCCATGATCATATTGAATGGTGGTGCTGGCTCGAAGGGCCGAATGGCCTACTCCTGCACTCATTTTCTATGTCAAGGTTAGATTTTATCTGATCTCTATCCTAATATAATTTTAATGAATCTTCATCCCCACTATTCCACCAACCTTCATGTAATGCAGAAACTGACTAAACTCACACCTCCCACATTCACAACAAAGTCGTTGATATATGCTGCACACATCACGGGTCCCGGCACGGACCCTAGTACTGTTCCACCACCGCCCTCTGCCTCCTCTCACCAACACAACTTTGGAATCAATTCAGTGAAAAACAACATTTTAAATGCAGATGCTGGAAATCTGAAATAAAAACAGAAAAAGCTGGCAATACTCAGCAGGTAAGTCTGCATCTGCGGGAAGGGAAGCACGCCTCATGTTTCAGGTCAATGATCCTAGGTTAGGGCTGGGGAAGAGACAAGAGAAGCTGTTTTGCTGCAGAGAGCTGGTCGCTGGTCGGGTTGGTCCCCAGGGTCAGCATGGCTTTGTGTCTCACCAATATTATTGAGCTATTAGAATCGGTGACCATGACCAAGAAGATGAGTTGTGTTGTAGACATTGTCTACATGGACTTTAGCAAAGACTTTGACAAGGAACCACATAGTGAGCTAGTCTAGAGGTCAGATCATGAGATCCAGGACAAGTTAGCCAAGTCTAGACAAACTCAGCTTGAAGTCAGGAGACAGAGTGGAGGCCTGTGACCATGGTGTCAACAATGTGGGATCAGTGCTGGCTCTGGTGCTCTTTATACAGAATACAGTATGAATGTAGTTGGCACGGTTCATAAGTCTGCAGGTGACACTAATAGTGATAGGGGCAGAATTAGGCCATTCGGCCCGTCACGTCTGCTCCACAATTCAATCATGGCTGATCTAGCTCTCCCTCCTTAACCCCATTCTGCCTTTACCCCATAACCCCTGACACTGGCACTAACCTGTAAACGAGGTAATGTTGTGGACATACAAGAGAGCTCTATGGTTAAAACAACGTTTTGTTCAATGGCAAAGGAGTTTCATTCAGATAAATGTGAGATGTCTATGTTAAAACAGAGATGTTCTCTCGTTGGCAGTGATGTAGGAACAGACTATCCAGCCTCTCCCTATAACTCAAACCCTCCAGATCCACTAACAGCTACATAAATCTTTTTTGCATCCTTTCCAGTTTAATGACAGCCTTCCTATATCAAGACAACCAGAACTGTGCCCAGTACTCCAAGTGTAGCTGTACCAATGTCTTGTGCAGTTGTAACATGACATTCGAAATCCTACACTCAATACCCTGGCCATTGAAGGCAAGCACGTCAACAGCTGCCCCACCCTGCCCACCCATGTCGCTGCCTTCAACAAACCATGTACTCGAACCACTAGGTCTCAGTTCTACAACACTCCCCATTTACAGTACATCACCCTGGTCACTCCCTCCTCTCCCCTCTCCCATCAGACAAGAGGTACAGAAGTGTGAAAACGCACACCTTCAGATCCAAGGACAGTTTCTTCCCAGCTGTTATCAGGCAACTGAACTGTCCTCTCACCAATAAATAGATATATTTCATAAAATTAAGATTGACTGGGAAAGAGAACTCCAAATTTCTATAGAGAAATGGGAGAGGATTCTTCAAAGAGTTAATACTTCCTCAGTGTGTGCAAGACCCGCTTTGATACAATTCAAGGTGGTTCACAGAGTTCATATGTCAAAAAATAAGTTTGCTCGTTTTTATGGTCATATGAATCCTACCTGTGACAGATGTAATTCTGAAGTGGCCTCACTGACCCATATGTTTTGGTCCTGCCCACTTTTGGAAAAATATTGGAAATACATTTTTGATCCTATTTCTGTAGTTTTAGGCAACCTCACTCATCCTATTACTGCAATGTTTGGGCTCCCAATGTTAGATTCTATTCATTTGTCCCGCTCCGCCCATCGGAAGATCTATTTTATTTATATGGAAAGACTCCAACTACACTCCAGTGGTATTCTGACACGAGATCATGTTTACATTGAGAAATAATCAGGAGTGACATTGTTGAACCCTTGGTTAAATTTGATAAGACTTGGGGAAGATTTATTCAACATTTTCACACAACATAAATTGTCCCCTCTCCAACCGTTATAAAAATGTTTTACCTTTATACGGTGGAACGGACGACGACAAACAGGGACTTTAATTGTTGAAATTCTCAGATTATTTTGCTTTTTTTCTCTAGTTTAGGAGGTTTTGTTTTTTCCTTTTTTCTCTTTTTTTTCTTTTTATCTTTTTTTTAAAATATATATATATATTCGGTATGGACTAGAAGGGTCGAGATGGCCCGTTTCCGTGCTGTAATTGTTATATATGTTTTCTTTTAAACATTTAACTATATTTACATAGAGGCCGGGAGGTCTATATTCAATATGTATTTTGACACTGGACTGATATTTAGGTTAGACCTGTTATTAATGTAACCCTGATCCCTGTGTATCAATATCATTCTTATGTTTATCATTATTCTTTTTGTTTTGTTTCTGTATTTGTAAGAAAAAAAGCTAATAAAAAGATTTTAAAAGAAAGAAAGAGAGCTGTCCTGACTTCCCATCTACAGTAGGTAGACCAAAAATGCTGGAGAAACTCAGCGGGTGAGGCAGCATCTACGGAGCGAAGGAATAGGTGACGTTTCGGGTCTCGACCCGGAAGGGTCTCGACCCGAAACGTCACCTATTCCTTCACTCCATAGATGCTGCCTCACCCGTTGAGTTTCTCCAGCATTTTTGTCATCAGTCTGAAGAAGGGTCTCGACCCGAAACGTCACCTATTCCTTCACTCCATAGATGCTGCCTCACCCGCTGAGTTTCTCCAGCATTTTTGTCAAGAGCTTTCTTCAGACTGATGTGGGGGTGGGGCCGGAAGCGGCGGAGACAGTGGGCTGTGGGAGAGCTTGGAAGGGGAGGGGAAGGAGGGAGAAAGCAGGGACTACCTGAAATTGGAGAAGTTAATGTTCATACCGCTGGGGTGTAAACTACCCAAGCGAAATATGAGGTGCTGTTCCTTCAGTTTGCGGTGGTACTCACTCTGGCCATGGGGGAGGCCCAGGACAGAAAGGTCGGATTCGGAATGGGAGGGGGAGTTGAAGTGCATGGTATCTACGGTACTTCTTTCGAGACCTTCGGACTGTCTTTAATTAAATTTTACTGGACTTTATCTTGCAGTAAACGTTATTCCCTTAATCCTGTAACTGTACACTGTGGACGGCTCGATTGTAATCATGCGTCATCTATTTCCACTAACAAGAGCATGCAACAAAAATCTTTTCATTGTAGATGGCACACGTGACAATAATGAGCAAAACTGCCTGGTTTGTCCTCTCGACACATGTCTTGGCGCACCGGCCAAGAGCCACAGACTGTCCCGGACATAGATCAATGTCCACCTGTGGTCACTGCTTCCAGGGGAAAATGCACACATTTCAGGATGCATGCAGCACAGAACGCCACAGGAGATCCTTCTTCCCTGTGGCTATCAAAGTACAAATCCTGCCCCTTCTGTCGTGGGGTAGACAGACTCCCCACCCCAAATCCTTGCCACTCATCACTTTTCATGGATCTTGTGTTTGTTGAATGTTGGCCGATCAATTTCCCTCCTGGATAGACTTCTGATCACTGGAGATTTGGGGTGAATCGAGGGGGAATTGGGCAGTCCCCGGGGCAGCAGTGACCAGGGGAGAGGGCGATGCTTCTTGCTACATCTGCAACGTCCAGACAACAATGGTGACAGTGCCGGCTCCACCCAGCAAAGTTTAGAAGCAGAATCTCTTCCTGATCCACGGACACACGGTCTGTTATCAAACCCGCTGCCTGCAGGAGATTCCCCTCCACCTGACCCCCCACCCATCAGTGACCCTTCCCTCTGTCCATCTGTGACTCTCCCCTCTATACACCGGGCAAGAGGACTGGTCAGTGGGCATGGGGAGTAGACCTGACCGGTGTGGCCCACAGCACGGACGGGAGAGGGTCTCGGACCGTTGCTGCTCCAGGCCGCAACCCATCGGCATGGTCACTCATTCAGATGGGAACGGTTGGGGGCTGGAGGCGAGCTGGACACGTCACCACTGTCCCCGGCCCTGCTCCTTTTGTCATAGAGTGGAAACAGGCCCCTCTACCCTCACCGGCCAACATGTCCCACCTGCCCTGGTTGGTCAAACCCACCTCAAACCTGTCCTATCCATGTACCAGCCTGAACTACCTCCTCTGGCAGCTTGTTCCATACACCCACCGCCTTTGTGTGAAGACGTTACCCCTCAAGATTCCTATTAAATCTTTTCCCCTTCACCTTGAACCCATGTCCTGCCCTTTGGCCTGGCATCGCAACCTCCCTAGTGCCGGCCTGGTCAAAGCCATGGACAACTGGTACAAGGCCAACGATGAGAGAATGGCTCTCCGACGCTCTCATTGGCAAGGATGTGGGCACCAGGACAGAGGGTGGTGGGTGCCTGGAACGCGCTGCCAGGGGTGGGGGTGGAGGCAGATACGGTAGTGGTGTCTGAGAGGCTTTTAGACAGGCACATGGATATGCAGGGAATGGAGGGATACAGATCACATGCAGGCAGAGGGGATTAGTTTAACTTGGCATCATGTCCAGCACGGACATTGTGGGCCGAAGGGCCTGTTCTACCTGCTATGAAGTCTGTGAAGCAGGGGCAGGGATTACAGTGCAACAAATCACACAGGAACTGACCGGGAGGAGCAATGTGTAAGCAGTGGGCCGCTGTCAATGTGGACCAGACAAGAGAACAGAAATCCCAGAGGACTGTGGAATGAAGCAAAGCTGGATGAGAGGGTGAGGGGTCAGAGGAAGGGAATACTTGCCCGCTGGCCTTTGCCCTGTGCCAGTATCTCGGGGCTAAACCTGGACGGGGCGTCGGACAGGTAGACCTCTACATCGTCAGGCACTTCTTCCAGGAAGTTGGAGGGGACCAGGCCCCTGTGGCCATTCATTTCCCCCTGCAGTTAATGGCACAAACACACAGTGTTAGCACGAGGGCCGTTCTGCCCACACGGCCTGTGCTAGCCCAAAGAGAGATCACCAGAGGCACTGCCCTTCCTCCCTCCTCCATCCCACCATCCATCCATGCCCTCCCCTCTCCCGCCCCTCCCCCCTAACTCCTCTCCCTCCCACACGACCTCCTCAAAACTGCCTCGAGTTTCACTTGCATCGTGTACGCACACAAACAAACGCTTTTTCCTGTAGCTCAGTACACGTGACAATAATAAACATGAAAGCTACAACTAGAGGGCGTTGGACTGAGGTGAGAGCGGGGAGAGTTATGAGCAAGAACGTGCCGTACTTAATCAGGGTAGGCAGTGGCTTTTAAAAATCTTGGAAACCGCGCATGCGCAGATTATTCTCTCGACTTTTATCAAGTAATTTGTCTTCAATTGGTCCTATCTCTTAATAAAGTATTTACAAACATACAGCTCAAAGAAATGTACTTCCCATATTATTTGTACACAAAACCCATTCTCCTCTCATTGTTTGCAGCAAAAATATCCATAACTTTGTCATAGAAATTAGCAGTGGGACTTTGTTCCATCTGAGTAAATTTTTCCTTCTCGATAGAAATGAAAGGAATTGGTCTCCAAATCTGAGGAAGGATAGAGGGAGTGCAGAGAAGCACCAGTGATGAATGTCAGGACTGTTTCATGAAGAAAGACTGGATGTTCTTTATACCTCTAGAATTTAGAGATTGAGAGGGGATCTTTAGAAACTTACAAAATGATCTCACAACAGAAAAGATTGTTTCCCGTGTTAGGGAAGCAGGAATTGTCACAGCTTAAGGATAAGGGGGGGAAATCATTGAGATGAGAAGAACTTTTTTTCACACAGAGAGTGGTGAATCTCTGGAACTCTGTTGTCAATTTAAGAGGCTTGAAGTATGTGTCTAAGGGGATCAGGGGGCATGGAGAGAAGGCAGGTACGGGATACTGAGTTGGATGATCAGCCATGATCATATTGAATGGCGGTGCAGGCTCGAAGGGCCGAATGGCCTACTCCTGCACCTAATTTCTATGTTTCTATGTTTCTAAGTGATGAAAGCCTTTCATTGGATGGTCTATCCCTGGTGAGGCTTTTCAATGATCTCACAACAGAAACTGTTGTAGCAGGAATTGTTCAAATTCATTGTCACAACTTCATGGCCGTCTTGGTCAAGAGGCTTGAAGTATTGTCGACGACACGTGAGTAGCACATACGTCCACGTTTTAAATGTACTGCGGATGAAAGGCACCGGAGAAATTGCCTTGATCTCTTGGGGAAGCGTAATTCTCCCGTGCCTTTACTATTTATGACCATTTTATATATGTTTTATATATGTTTTATATATACAAACTAATGACCATTTTATAATGTTAGTCAGGGTGGGCGCTGCCTACCTTTCCTACCCTGATGGCACATGCCTGGTTAAAAGGGACCTGAGGGGCAACGTTTTCATTCAGAGGGTAGTCCACATCTGGAATAAGTTGCCACAGGAAGCTATCGAAGACATTTGAACAGATAGTGGGTAGGAAGAGTAGCAAATGGGATGATCCCAGCATGCCACTTGGCCAGCACTGACACGATGGGCCAAAGGGCCTGTTTCCATGCTGTAGGGCTCTGTGCCCTCTCTACAGGGGGCAGCGGGTAGAGCTGCTGCCTCACAGCGCCAGAGACCCGGGTTCCATCCTGACTACAGGTGCTGTCTGTACGGAGTTTGCATGTTCTCCCCGTGACCTGCGTGGGTTTTACCCGGGTGCTCCGGTTTCCTCCCACATTCCAAAGACCCGAATGTGCGGGTTTGTAGGCTAATTGGCTCAGTAAATGTAAAACTTGTCCCCAGTGTGTGTAGGATAGTGTTGGTGTGCAGGGATCGCTGGTCGGCGCGGACTCGATGGGCTGAAGGGCCTGTTTCCGCGCTGGATCTCTAAACTACAATAAAGGTTTGGGCGCGGAGGAGAGACACGTACGTAATAGAATCCATCCTCGTCCAGTTCCCCCCACACGCTGACGATGTCTCCAGCGCAGAAGGTCAACTCCGCCTGGAACAGAGGCACAGGGGGCAAGCGAGCGGTCAGCTGAGTGGCCGCGGGGGGCAAGGTGACCTATGGTCTGGGGTGGGGTTGAGGTAGGTGAGGAGGTTGAGGGGGGGGGGGGGGGGGGGGAGTGATCTGGGCTGGGGGTTACTCTGGCGGTGAGGAGCGGTGAAGGGGACGGGGCGCTGGCATTGGAAGAGGCCGTTCGGCCACAGAGGGCTAGCAGCGGCCCGGGGAACGGTGAGGATATGGGTGGGCACGGACCCTGTGTGTGGGGCCGGGAGTCGTGGGGGCTGGGGTGGATAATAGACCCCCCAGGGTGGGGCTAGGGACAACAACAGGAGGGGGGTTGGTTTCAGGGACAGAGGGGGTCGATGGGTTTGGGGGGGGATGGGGTTTTTGGGGGGGGGGGCTAGGGAGTTAAGGGGGGTTTAAGACGGCGACACTGGCCCCCACCTCCACGTCCACGTTGGGGGAGCTCTCCCGCGGGGTCGTAGTCGTACAGAGCCACCATCCTCCGTGACAACATGGGCAGCGGGCGGCCTGTGCGTCGGTTCCTCTCTGTGTGGGGGGGGGGGAGAGAGAGTGAGCCTCACACACACACGCAGCTGCCCCCCCCCCCCCCACCCACACCTCCCTCCTCTCTAACCCCCCCCCCCCCCAACTCCACCCCCCACTTCCACCCCCCCCCCCCTCTATACCCCCGGCTCCCCCTCCCCCCCACACCCCCCGGGACAACTCCGCCCAATCCCAGGGTTCCCGGGGGGGGGGGAGCGACGCTCAGAAATAATGTCGGCTGAAGCAGCGAGAACACAGAAACGTTGGGGGGGGGGGGGGGGGGGGGGGGTGGGGGGGTCAGATTCCCCCCCTCGGGGCCCTCAGACCCAACGCACACACACGGGCACACGCACAAACACAGGCACACGCACGCACACGCACACACACACGCACACGCACACGCACGGGCACACGCACAAACACGGGCACACGCACATACACACGCACATACACACACGCACAAACACACGCACATACGCGGGCACACACACACACACGCGTGTCCACAAACCCCGGCAAGCACGCTCACCCTGACACATATACACTCACCCCCACACACCTGCCCCCTCGCAACACACAATCCACACTGCAATGAAAGGAACTGCAGATGCTGGTTTACATTTTTTTTTAAACAGAGTGCTGGAATAACTCAGCGGGACAGGCAGCATCTGTGGAGAGAAGGAATGGGTGACGTTTCGGGTCAGGACCCTTCTTCAGACTGAGAGTCAGGGGAGAGGGAAGCAGAGATAAGGAAGTGTAACCTGCCTGCCTGCCTGCCAGCATTCTGGCAGGCAGGTTTGCCACTGTTACACGGGTGGTTTTAAACTTAATAAAGGGGGTGGGATAGTCGAGGATGGAGTTAAAGGGAAAGGGTTTCTTAAATGTGTGAGCGTAGAGACAGAGGGGTGTAAAATGAGGGTAGAAGCAATAGGTAGCAAGGTGAAAAGTAAAAGTGGCAGGCCGGCAAATTCAGGGCAAAAATCAAAAAGGGTCACTTTTCAACATAATTGTATAAGGGGTAAGAGCGTTGTAAAAACAAGCCTGAAGGCTTTGTGTCTCAATACAAGGAGCATTCGTAATAAGGTGGATGAGTTGAATGTGCATAGTTATTAATGACTATGATATAGTTGGGATCACGGAGACATGGCTCCAGGGTGACCAAGGCTGGGAGCTGAACATCCAGGGATATTCAATATTCAGGAGGGATAGACAAAAAGGGAAAGGAGGTGGGGTAGCATTACTGATTAGAGAGGGGATTCATGCAATGGAAAGGAAGGACATTAGTTTGGAGGATGTGGAATTGATATGGGTAGAGCTGCGAAACACTAAGGGGCAGAAAACGCTAGTGGGAGTTGTGTACAGGCCACCTAATAGTAGTAGTGGAGTTGGGGATGGCATCAAACAGGAAATTAGAAATGCGTGCAACAAAGGTAAAACAGTTATAATGGGTGACTTCAATCTACATAGAGATTGGGTGAATCAAATTGGCAGGGGTGCTGAGGAAGAGGATTTCTTGGAATGTATGCAGGATAGTTTTCTAAACCAACATGTAGAGGAACCAACGAGAGAGCAGGCTATTTTAGACTGGGTATTGAGTAATGAGGAAGGGTAGTTAGCAGTCTTGTTGTGCGTGGCCCCTTGGGCAAGAGTGACCATAATATGGTTGAGTTCTTCATTAGGATGGAGAGTGACATTGTTAATTCAGAAACAGTGGTTCTGAACTTAAAGAAAGGTAACTTTGAGGGTATGAGACGTGAATTGGCCAAGATAGACTGGCAATTGATTCTTAAAAGGGTTGACGGTGGATATGCAATGGAAGGCATTTAAAGACTGCATGGATGAACTACAACAATTGTTCATCCCAGTTTGGCAAAAGAATAAATCAGGGAAGGTAGTGCATCCGTGGATAACAAGGGAAATCAGGGATAGTATCAAAACAAAAGATGAAGCATACAAATTAGCCAGAAAAAGCAGCCTACCAGAGGACTGGGAGGAATTCAGAGACCAGCAGAGGAGGACAAAGGGCTTAATTAGGAAAGGGAAAATAGATTATGAAAGAAAACTGGCAGGGAACATAAGAACTGACTGCATACGATTTTATAGATATGTGAAAAGAAAGAGATTAGTTAAAACAAATGTAGGTCCCTTGCAGTCAGAAACTGGTGAATTGATCATGGGGAACAAGGACATGGCAGTCCAACTGAATAACTACTTTGGTTCTGTCTTCACTAAGGAAGACATAAATAATCTGCCGGAAATAGCAGGGGACCGCGGGTCAAATGAGATGGAGGAACTGAGTGAAATTCAGGTTAGTCGGGAAGTGGTGTTAGGTAAATTGATTGGATTAAAGGCAGATAAATCCCCAGGGCCAGATAGGCTGCATCTCAGAGTACTTAAGGAAGTAGCCCCAGAAATAGTGGATGCATTAGTGATAATTTTTCAAAACTATTTAGATTCTGGAGTAGTTCCTGAGGATTGGAGGGTAGATAATGTAACCCCAGTTTTTAAAAAGGGAGGGAGAGAGAAAACGGGGAATTACAGACCAGTTAGTCTAACATCGGTAGTGGGGAAACTGCTAGAGTCAGTTATCAAAGATGGGATAGCAGCACATTTGGAAAGTGGTGAAATCATTGGACAAAGTCAGCGTGGATTTATGAAAGGTAAATCATGTCTGACGAATCTTATAGAATTTATCGAGGATGTAACTAGTAGAGTGGATAAGGGAGAACCAGTGGATGTGTTATATCTGGACTTTCAGAAGGCTTTCGACAAGGTCCCACATAAGTGATTAGTATACAAACTTAAAGCACACGGTATTGGGGGTTCAGTATTGATGTGGATAGAGAACTGGCTGGCACACAGGAAGCAAAGAGTAGGAGTAGGGTCCTTTTCACAATGGCAGGCAGTGACTAGTGGGGTACCGCAAGGCTCAGTTCTGGGACCCCAGCTATTTATAATATATATTAATGATTTGGACGAGGGAATTGAATGCAACATCTCCAAGTTTGCGGATGACACGAAGCTGGGGGGCAGTGTTAGCTGTGAGGAGGATGCTAGGAGGCTGCAAGGTGAATTGGATAGGCTGGGTGAGTGGGCAAATGCATGGCAGATGCCGTATAATGTGGATAAATGTGAGGTAATCCACTTTGGTGGCAAAAACAAGAAAGTAGACTATTATCTGAATGGTGGCCGATTAGGAAAAGGGGAGATGCAATGAGACCTGGGTGTCATGGTACACCAGTCATTGAAGGTAGGCATGCAGGTGCAGCAGGCAGTGAAGAAAGCGAATGGTATTGAGCATTCATAGCAAAAGGATTTGAGTATAGGAGCAGGGAGGTTCTACTGCAGTTGTACAGGGTCTTGGTGAGACCACACCTGTAGTATTGCGTACAGTTTTGGTCTCCTAATCTGAGGAAATACATTCTTGCCATAGAGGGAGTACAGAGAAGGTTCACCAGACTGATTCCTGGGATGTCAGGACTTTCATATGAAGAAAGACTGGATAGACTTGGTTTATACTCTCTAGAATTTAGAAGATTGAGGGGGGATCTTATAGAAACTTACAAAATTCTTAAGGGGTTGGACAGGCTAGATGCAGGAAGATTGTTCCCGATGTTGGGGAAGTCCAGAACAAGGGGTCACAATTTAAGGATAAGGGGGAAATCTTTTAGGACCGAGATGAGAAAAACATTTTGTCACACAGAGAGTGGTGAATCTGTGGAATTCTCTGCCACAGAAGGTAGTTGAGGCCAGTTCATTGGCTATATTTAAGAGGGAATTAGATGTGGCCCTTGTGGCTAAAGGGATCAGGGGGTATGGAGAGAAGGCAGGTACAGGATACTGAGTTGGATGATCAGCCATGATCATATTGAATGGCGGTGCAGGCTCGAAGGGCCGAATGGCCTACTCCTGCACCTATTTTCTATGTTTCTATGTCGAGACATCAAAGGAGATGGAGATCAATGGAATGGTAGTTGTTGGATGGGAGAAGTTGACAACAAAGCAAACAGATAAAATGTAGTCAGAGACAGTCAGACTGGTGGGAGAACTGGGAAGGGGGAGGGGATGGAGAGTGAGGGAAAGCAAGGGCTACTTGAAGTTAGAGAAGTCAATGTTCAAACCGCTGGGGTGTAAGCTGCCCAAGCAAAATATGAGGTGCTGTTCCTCCAATTTGCGTTGGATCTCATTCTGACCATGGAGGAGGTCCAGGACAGAACGGTCAGTGTGGGAATGGGAGGGGGAGATCAGGTAGGTTTAAGGTGGACACAGCGAAACGATCGCCGAGCCTGCGCTTAGTCTCGCCGTTGTACAGAAGTCTGCACCTGGAACAGCGGATACAGTAGATGAGGCCCAAGGAATTCCACAGAGACCGTTCCCTCCACAACTCCCTGGTCAACTCGTCCCTTCCCATCCAAACCACTCCCTCCCCAGGTACTTTCCCCTGCAACCGCAGCAGATGCAACACCTGTCCTTTACCTCCCTCCCCCCCTCGACTGTCCAAGGATTGTGTCTGACCCTTGTGTCAAGCAGCATCTGCAGTTGCTTCACTCACCCACCCACACACTCACTCACCCACTCACTCGACAGCACAAGTGATAGGTAACATGTTTAGTTGAGACAGACCTCGTTTGGATTTTCGGGACCTGCGGTTACTGGAGCCGGGACTGTCGGCTTTGGCTTCAGCATCAGACAGAAACAAAAGAAGAGAGAGGTGAAACAAAGCCCGACCCGGGGAGGGAGAGAGAGGCGGAGAGGGGGGGAGAGAGAGGCGGAGAGGGGGGGGGAGAGAGGGGAGAGAGGGAGAGGGAGGGAGAGGGGGGGGAGAGGGAGGGGAGAGTGGGGGGTCAGGGAGAGATGGGGGGAGAGAGGGAGGGAGGGGACAGATTCTGTCACACTTTGTGAACCCGCCCCCGGACCCGTGAAGGAGCAGCAGCTGCGGCCACAAGGACACGGTGGGTCAGGCAGCGTCTGTGGGGAACGTGGACAGGTGACGGACACCAGGTCAGGAGCTGCTGGTGCCCGAGGTCGCGCCCCCCCCCCATCATCTCTCCCCCCCCCCCCCCCCCCATCTCCCCCCCCCCCCACCCCCCCTGTCCCCCCCCCCCCCCCCCCCCCCCCCCCCCCCCCCCCCATGTCCCCCCCCCACCCCCCCCCCCCCCCCCCCCCCCCCCCCCCCCCATGCCCCACCCCCCCCCACACCCCCCCCCCCCCCCCCCCCCCCCCCCCCCCCCCCCCCCCCCAACCCCCCCCACCACCATCCCATCCCGGCGTACCGATCCTCTGCACGGGGGTGTTGAGCGGCAGGAAGCCGGCGTCCAGTAGCCGCTCCAACTCGTCTCCGCCCGCCTCGATCTCCGACACCATGTTACAGGGGATGAGACCGGCGCGGCCCGCACTCTCTCCGTGATAGAAACCATCCGCGTCCTTGCAGCCGTGGACCTGCCCACACACACACACACGGGGGGGGGGGTTATTGCCGTCCTGAACAAACCCCGCACTGACCCGGCCCGACCCGGACCCTCTCGCTCATGGAATCCCTGCGCCCCTGTACCTCCTGTACCCACTGTACCCCACTACCCCCTGCACACCCTCCTTTACCCCCCTGAACTAGCAATGTTACAAAATTTTGAGATTTAAAAAATCAAGTCTGCAATTTATCCCATCAGATAAAGCATAACAATAAGTTTAATTTGACACCAAATTCACTTTCATATCTCAAGTATTAAAAAAGTTATGACCATTTTCATACTCGGAAATTAGCATCTTGTTCCCTATTGATTTTCAATGGACATTACAAAAAAGCTGTGATCTTGGATAGTCAAACGCCCATTTCTTAAGGAAAGATTAACATTTTTAAATAGCCTAAGTGTCCAAAGATTATTCACAAATAATTCACAATATAACATGATTTTTATATCTAATTTACATTAATTTATAGGCCAAATGGAAGGAATTTAGTGTTCAATTGCTGTAAATAAATGCCCATTTAAATCGGCTTTCTAGTGGGTTCATGTGGAACGCGCCGGTTTAGAACGTTGACATAGCGCTGGATTAGTGCCCTCAAATGCCGAGAAAAATACTGCGGGATATAAAAAGCCCAAAATGAACTACTCGCTATAGATAACTTGATATATAGGGTTATATATATGCCCCATTTAATGTAAAAATAAGGTACATACCTTTAATTGTTTGCTTTATAAAACCCTGGGGCTGCGAGATGTTGCGGAATCAGAGAGTAATTTTAAACTATTATAACTATATTATCGAGGCCTATAAAACTAATAATACCTTTTGCGACCGGGTCTTGCAGCGATTTTTCGTTAATGATTTACTAGGCTGAACATCTGCGATTAGTACAGCCTAGTAAAAATCGCGTTTTAAACCCGCCCCCTCCAAACAGCGCCAAAATCGCCGACATGGCTGAGGGCAGATTCCCAATGACGATTCAGGTAGGTTTTGTAACATACCTACCTGAACCCCCTATACCCTGTGGTCCCCCCAGTACCCCACACTGTACCCCTCTGTACCCCCTGTACCCCACTAACCCATGTACCCCCTGTACCCCGCTACCTGGATGATTTGTCCCTCCTGGAAGGGCAGCTCCTCCACGGCAGCGTCAGGATTGGGCGACATCGACAGCGGGTCGTAGTCAAACAGCGCCACGAACACGCGTCCCGGCGACTCATCCGCGCCCGACTCCGCATCGCAGTCCTCGTACACGTCCGGTCCACGCCGATCCCTCACGCCTGGGCGCTCTGTACAGCGGGGGGGGCGGGCTCGGTGTGAGAGGCAGGGCAGCCCGGCTCAGACCCACAGCCCCCACCATACCCTTCCCCCACCCATCCCACCCACCCATCCCCAGCCCCCCCCCCTCCCCAGACCCCCCGAACCCCTCCCCTCCTCCTCCCCCTCCCCACCCTAGACCCACCACATCGCCCACCCACCCCTCCCCCAGCCCCCACCCCCCTACCCCTCCCATCCCTTGACCCTCCCCGACCCTGGCCCCACCCTCCCCACCCCGCCCCCAGATCCACCCCCCACCCCCCCCCCAGCCCCCCTACCCCCCCCACCCCTCACCCCTCCCCTCCCCACCCTTGACCCACCCCTCCCCACCCACCCCCACCCCCACCCCCCAGATCCACACCCCCCGCTCCCCCCCCTCTCCGCTCCCCACCGTATCGGCCGTTGGGCGGCGCGCTGCGTTGCTGTGGCCACTTCCTCCTCCCGGTGACGTGCCGGTAGTAAGCGTCGTCCCTGCCCGGTGATCCGGTGCCTTCACTCTCCGAGTGTGAGCGGCCGCCCTCGCTGTTACTGTCCACTGTGATCTCTGGGGGGGGGGGGGGGGGTAGAGGTGACAGGTGATCATGTCGGCCAAACCCCCCCCCCCATCCACCCCCTCCCCCCCCATCCCTCCCTCCGTCCACCTTATACCGGGCCTCCCCTCTGCATCACCTATCCATCCTCCGGCTGCCTGACCCACTGATTTGCCGCACTCTGTGAAACGTCACCTATCCATGTTCTCCACAGATGCTGCCTGACCAGCACTGTCTGTGAAACGTCACCTATCCATGTTCTCCACAGATGCTGCTGACCCACTGAGTTACTCCGCGTCACCTATCCATGTGTTGACCCACTGAGTTACTCCAGCACTCTGTGAAACGTCACCTATCCATGTTCTCCACAGATGCTGCCTGACCCGCTGAGTTACTCCAGCACTCTGTGAAACGCACCATCTATGGAGCTAAGTTGCCTACCCGCAACGTTTCGGTGAAACGTCAAAAACCCTTCTGCCTGAAACTGATTACTGGCCTATCTGTGAAACGTCTATCCAGCTCCATAGATGCTGCCTGCACCCGCTGTGTTACTCCAGCACTCTGTGAAACGTCACCTATCCATGTTCTCCACAGAAGCTGCCTGACCCGCTGAGTTACTCCAGCACTCTGTATCTTTTTTGTAAACCGGCATCTGCAGTTCTATGCACCTTGTATCTTTAATGGCATATTGGCCTTCATTGCAAGAGGATTTGAGTTTAGGAGCAAAGAGGTCCTTCTGCAGTTGTACAGGGCCCTAGTGAGACCACACCTGGAGTATTGTGTGCAGTTTTGGTCTCCTAATTTGAGGAAGGACATTCTTGCTGTTGGGGGAGTGCAGCGTAGGTTCACCAGGTTAATCACCGGGATGGTGGGACTGACATATGATGAAATAATGGGTCGGCTAGGCTTGTACTCACTGGAATTTAGGTTTAGAGGGGATCTTATAGAAACATAAAATTCTTAAAGGATTGGACAGGCTAGATGCAGGAAACATGTTCCCCATGTTGGGGAGTCCAGAACCAGGGGTCACTTAAGAATAAGGGGCCGCCCATTTTGGACAGATCTTTAATGGCAGATCTTTTCGTTGTCTCTGTACTGTACACTGACAATGACAATTAAAATTGAATCTGAAATTGAATCTGAGATGAGGAAAAACTTTTTCACCCAGAGAGTTGTGAATCTGTGGAATTCTCTGCCACAGAAGGCAGTGGAGGCCGATTCACTGGATCTTTTCAAAAAGAGTTTGATTTAGTTCTGAGGTCTAATGGAATCCAGGGATATGGGGAGCAGGCAGGAACGGGGTACTGATTCTGGATGATCAGCCATGATCATATTGGATGGCGGTGCTGGCTGGAAGGGCCGAATGGCCGACTCCTGCACCTATTGTCTATGTTTCTATGTCTCAACTGTGCAACTGTCTGTTGATCCTCTGCCCACCTGTATCCACCCATCACTCGCCAGGTGTGTGTGTTAACCCCCCCCCCACAATCAGTCTGAAGAAGGGTCCCGACCCCACGCCTATCAGACACTGCCCAGCCCGACCCCTCTCCCTTCCCCCGACCTGCTGGTTAATCCCGCGATCAGTGTCTCCGCCACTCACCGATGGACGGCACTGTCATTGGCCTCGCCCGATGCCCCCCGCCGCCGTGGGAGGCCCTTCGGCCCGAGTGCTCCATCCTGTCCGGTCCGCGGCCTGAACCCGAACTGTAGCCCAACATCTAGAGAGAAACACGGAGGGGGTGAGTGGGGAGGGAGAGAGAGAGGGGGAAGGAGGAGGAGGGGTGGGTGGGTGAGAAGTGGGGAGGGGAGGGGGTGGGTGAGGATGGTGGAGGAGGAGGGGAAGAGTGAGGGGTGGGAGGTGGGTGGGTGAGGGGGGTGGGGGAGTGGGGGAGAAGTGTGAGGTGGAGTGGGTGAGGGGAGGAGGGGGAGGGGAGGCTGGGGAAGGGGTGGGTAGGTGAGCGGAGGTGAGGGAGTGTGGGGAGAAGTGTGGGGAGGAGGTGGGTGGAGTGGGTGAGGGGAGGAGGGGGTGGAGGGAGGCTGGGGAAGGGGTGGATGGAGTGGGGGAGGGGAGGCTGGGGTAGAAGGTTGGGGAAGGGTGGGTAGGTGAGCGGAGGCTGGGGTCCCGGCTGCACCTTGAGCGCGGGTGTGTGCGTTCCCGCTGAGCCTCCGCCGGCCGCCCGCGTCCAGCAACATCTCGGAGTGAAGTTCCTCCTCGTCTTCCTCCATGATGTCGCTCAGGTCCGACCCGCGGCTGCTCTCCGACTGGTAACTCTCCCCGTGAACCAACTGCTGCACACACCCGGGGGGAGAGAGGGTCACTGCATTGCTGTAGCGCCTGGGATGCCCCCGTCCCCACCCCACCCCAAACCCAGGGGAGGGTCCTCACTAACTACCCCCCACCCACTCCCTGTCCATGCTGCTCCAACATTCCTACAGCACGGAAACAGGCCCTTCGGCCCATCTTGTCCATGTTGACCAACATGACCCATCTACACTGGTCCCATCTAGTGTTATGCAATGAACCGGATTTGATAACCAGGTATGGGTTGGCGGGGACAGGTGTGTGTTGGTGGGGACAGGTGTGTGTTGGCCGGGACAGGTGTGTGTTGGCCAGGACAGGTGTGTGTTGGCCAGGACAGGTGTGTGGACAGGTGTGTGTTGGTGGGGACAGGTGTGTGTTGGTGAGGACAGGTGTGTGTTGGCCAGGACAGGTGTGTGTTGGTGGGGACAGGTGTGTGTTGGTGGGGACAGGACAGGTGTGTGTTGGTGGGGACAGGTGTGTGTTGGTGGGGACAGGTGTGGTTTGTGGAGACAGGTGTGTGTTGGTGGGGACAGGTGTGTGTTGGTGAGGACAGGTGTGTGTTGGTGAGGACAGGTGTGTGTTGGTGGGGACAGGTGTGTGTTGGTGGGGACAGGTGTGTGTTGGTGGGGACAGGTGTGTGTTGGTGGGGACAGGTGTGTGTTGGTGGGGACAGGTGTGTGTTGGCGAGGACAGGTGTGGGTTGGGGGACAGGTGTGTGTTGGTGAGGACAGGTGTGTGTTGGTGGGGACAGGTGTGTGTTGGTGGGGACAGGTGTGTGTTGGCGAGGACAGGTGTGTGTTGGCCAGGACAGGTGTGGGTTGGTGGGGACAGGTGTGGGTTGGCCAGGACAGGTGTGTGTTGGCCGGGACAGGTGTGGGTTGGCGAGGACAGGTGTGTGTTGGTGGGGACAGGTGTGTGTTGGTGGGGACAGGTGTACGTTGGCGGGGACAGGTGTGTGTTGGTGGGGACAGGTGTGTGTTGGCCAGGACAGGTGTGTGTTGGCCGGGACAGGTGTGTGTTGGCCAGGACAGGTGTGTGTTGGTGGGGACAGGTGTGGGTTGGCCAGGACAGGTGTGTGTTGGCGGGGACAGGTGTGTGCGAGACGTGTCAACGCTCACCTGTCGGCCCAGCTCCGAGCGCCGCAGGAAGTCGTCGACGGACGCACCTGGGCGTTTGTTCTGGGCATCGTAACCCTCCCCCTCTCCATCCTCCTCGTCAGAGTTCTCCTGCTGGAGAGTGCTGCTCCTTTTGGAGAATACACTTCTCCGCTCCGCCTGCTAGCGATGGGCAGAGTGGTCACACAGGGTGGGGTGGGGGGCAAGTCAGACAGAACAACTCAGCGGACCGAGCAGCCTCTGTGGAGGGCAATGGTGTGTGTGATGCTTGTCAGGGCATGGAGTGCGAGAATACGATGTCAAGTTAAACTCATCTCTTCTGCCTGCATGTGACCCATACAGGTCATTAGTGATAGGAGTAGAATTAGGCCATTCGGCCCATCAAGTCTACTCCACCATTCAATCATGGCTGATCTATCTCTCCCTCCTAACCCCATTCTCCTGCCTTCTCCCCATAACCCCCTGACACCTGCACTAATCAAGAATCTATCTATCTCTGCCTTAAAAATATCCACTGACTTGTGGCCTCCACAGCCGTCTGTGGCAAAGAATTCCACAGATTCACCACCCTCTGGCTAAAGAAATTCCTCCTCATCTCCTTCCTAAAGGAACATCCTTTAATTCTGAGGCTGTGCCCTCTAGTCCTAGACTCTCCCACTAGTGGAAACATCCTCTCCACATCCATTCTATCCAGGCCTTTCACTATTCTGTACGTTTCAATGAGGTCCCCCCCTCATTCTTCTAAACTCCAGCGAGTGCAGGCCCAGTGCCGACAAACGCTCATCATAGGTTAAACTACTGATTCCTGGGATCATTCTTGTCAACCTCCTCTGGACCCTCTCCAGAGCCGGCACATCCCTCTATCCCCCACATGTCCAGACGCCTATCCTCACCTCCACTTGTACTTGAGGATCCCTATTGTATCATCGAGTTCAAGTTCAAGTGAGTTTATTGTCATGTGTCCCTGTATAGGACAATGAAATTCTTGCTTTGCTTCAGCACACAGAACATAGTAGGCATTGACTACAAAACGGATCAGTGTGTCCATATACCATGATATAAATATATACACACATGAATAAATAAACTGATCAAGTGCAAATAGCAGATAATGGGTTATTAATGTTCAGAGTTTTGTCCGAGCCAGGTTTAATAGCCTGATGGCTGTGGGGAAGTAGCTATTCCTGAACCTGGTCGTTGCAGTCTTCAGGCTCCTGTACCTTCTACGTGAAGGTAGCAGGGAGATGAGTGTGTGGTCAGGATGGTGTGGGTCTTTGATAATACTTTGACGATACCGTGCTCCTTTATTGGACTTTACTTTGAACATATGTGGAGTATTGCGTACAGTTCTGGTCGCCCCATTCCAGGAAGGATGTGGAGGCTTTGGAGAGGGTGTATTAGAGGGTGCCTGGATAACAGGGTATTAGCTACAGGGGGTTGGACAGACTTGGAATGTTTTCCCCCGAGACAATGTTTGCAAAGAGTCCTGATAAAAATATTTTAAATGATCAGAGGTGTAGATAGGGTAGACAGTCAGAACCTTTCCCACAGAGTGGAAATGTCAATGACTAGAGGGCGTAGCTTTAAGGTGAGAGAGGCAAAGTTTACACCAGGGGGTGCCGCAGGATTGGCAGCCCCGCCAACAGTCTGTCTGTTTTTGCGTCTGTATTTTAATTTTTAGTGTGTGTTAAAAGTTTAAGTGAATGTTCTCCGGTTAGTTTTTTATGTGGGGGTCGGGGGGGACTTTTTTCCAGTCGCATCTCCGGTCAGTCTGCGGCCTACCATCCATGGGGCTGGAGGCCTCGTCAGACTGACCTTGGGCCCCACCGCGGGGCGCGGACTTTACATCGGGAGCTCGCAGTCTCGGGAGAGGCCGAGTCGGGAATGTTCGACTAGCCCCGACGCGGGGTCTGATCGCCCGGCGTGGGAAAGCTGACATCCCCCCCCCCCCCCCCCCCCGATGCAGGAGCTACGGGTCAAGATCGTCCCGTTCACGTGAGGCTCGAGAGCAAAGGGAAGAGTTTGAACTTTTTTTCGCCTTCCATCACAGAGAGGAATGTGGAGGAGTCACTGTGTGGTGGATGTTTATGTTTAAAATGTATTGTGTGTTTTGTTGCTTTTTTATATGTATGACTGACTTGGCAAATGAAATTCCCCGTATGTTGCAAAACATACTTGGCTAATAAAGTATTATTGTGTTTGTGATGTGGGGGGCAGGTTTTTTTTACACAGAGGGTGGTGGGGGCTGGGAACGCGCTGCCAGGGGTGGGGGTGGAGGCAGATACGATCGTGGTGTTTAAGAGGCTTTTAGACAGGGACATGGATATGCAGGGAATGGAGGGATATGGATCACGTGCAGGCAGAGGGGATTAGTTTAACGGCGTTGTGTTCAGCACGGACATTGTGGGTCGAAGGGCCTGACCCTGGGCTGTTCTTCGCACTGTCCACAGTGACAGGCGGTGCCCCGCGGCCACAGATCCGGCCTGAGGGTGTGAGTGGTCAGTGGGGTGTGTATTTGACCATGTGTCCGCCTCCACAGACGCTGGGTGCCGGGCGTGGACGTGGGCGTGGACGTGGACGCGGTACCTTGCTGGAGTCGATGACTCGCTGCGCAGCTTCCCGGGCCATGGCCTTGGCCACGGTGTCGGAGATCGGAGCGCCCTGCGGCTGCGGGAGGATTCTCTGTGGCGACGGCGACCTCCCGTTACCGGTCCGGTAACCGGGCGCGATGGGCTCCAGCGAGCGGCGGGGTTGAGCCGGCAGCGGCGGCAGATTCTTGGCGTCGGGTGGCCGGGTCCTGGTGGGGGCCCGGGGCGGCAGGGCCGGTGGGGATAGCAGCTCCATGGGAATGGCAGCGGCGCAAGAATCCTCGGACTCGCCCTGAACCGACACCGTGCGCACGATGATCTCCCGCGGCTCCAGGTTCTGGATCCGAACCAAGTCGACCGTCACGCTCTCTGCCGTCGCCGCCTGGACCTCCGCCACCTGCCGGACAGGGACAGCACCGGGGTCAGGGGTCAGCACCCGGGGTCAGGGGCAGCACCGGGGTCAGGGTCAGCACCGGGGTCAGCACCCGGGGTCAGGGGTCAGCACCCGGGTCAGGGCCAGCACCGGGGTCAGGGGACAGCACCAGGGTCAGGGGTCAACACCAGGGTCAGGGACAGCACCGGGGTCAGGGACAGCACCAGGGTCGGGGTCAACACCAGGGTCAGGGTCAGCACCCGGGTCAGGGGTCAGGGTCCCGTCAGGGACAGCACCGGGGTCAGGGGTCAGCACCCGGGTCAGGGGTCAGCACCCGGGTCAGCCCCAGGGTCAGGGTCAGCATCGGGGTCAGGGTCAGAACCGGGGTCAGGGGTCAGCACCCGGGTCAGGGTCAGCACCGGGGTCAGGGGCACCACCGGGGTCAGGGACAGCACCAGGGTCAGGGGTCAACACCAGGGTCAGGGTCAGCACCGGGGTCAGGGGCAGCACCGGGGTCAGGGACAGCACCAGGGTCAGGGGGTCAACACCAGGGTCAGGGACAGCACCGGGGTCAGGGACAGCACCAGTCAGGGGTCAACACCAGGGTCAGGGTCAGCACCGGGGTCAGGGGCAGCACCGGGTCAGGGGCAGCACCGGGGTCATGGGTCAACACCAGGGTCACGCACACTCGCCCAGGGGTCAGACACCCTCTCCCCCCCCCGGACGGCCTCACCTTCTGCCCTTTGGCGCACACGCTGTAGCCGGTCACTCGGGCTCCGTTGGACGTGCCGAGCGGCCCGAGCACCGGCGGCTTCCACTTGATCTGCAGCGTCCCGGGATCCACACCGACCTGCACCGTCCCCTCCTGCGGGGGCGCTGGTGGGCCTGCAATACACGCCCGTTACCCCCCTGCTCCGTTGCCCCCCACCCCCACCCACCACCAATAGCCCCCCCCCCCCCGCACACCATTACCCCCCCCCCCCACCACCCCCCCCCCCCCCCCCGCACACCATCCCGCACCCCCACACACCGCTCCCCCCCCGCGGGCCGTCGGGGGGGGTTGCACCCAAGTCAAAGGTGCTATGTAAATGCAGCCGCGATTGTTGCAGTTAGGCAGGGAGGTGGTGGAGGGGGGCGGTGGGGGGGTGGAGGTGGTGGAGAGTGGAGAGGGCGGTGGGGGGGGGGGGGGAGGGGGAGGGGAGGTGGTTAATATTGACCAAATTAAAGACACTATAAAATGGAGGATCCCTGCATTCTGTAAGGTTTGTTTAACCTTTGTGGAACGTTACAGAGTATGAATGGCGCCGGCCAGTCTGAGCCCTGGATTGATATGCAGGATGGGAAAAGATCCAGATGTCCTCCCAATTGATAATATGTATGAGGACTTTGCAGAGAAACTTCAAGGTGTTGGAAATGCATTTGATTTGATTGCTGCAAAGAAATTGTAAATAATGATAATAATGTTGCAAAGTGTTTTTACTGCTGTTTGAGGATTGGCTGAAGTGTGAAGCCTTGATTAAATTCTTTACATTACCTGGGTGAATGTTGCGTTATTTGATTAATTGACTTCCTTCCAGAAGCTTCTGTAGAAACATTGTATTGGGACTCTTTGTAATTGGGTTGGGGACTGCCAATAATACTTTATGTACAGGGGGCGCAGAGGGCGATGGTTGGGGGGTAGCCCCCAAGGTCCGTTGTCTAGGGAAGTGGGGGACTGGGACCTTTTGGACGTGTCTGCTTGCACGAGGCGATGTATCTTACAGGGGATTTGTGGGCAAGGTTATTTAAGGGGGGGGCAGAGGGGCGATGGGGGGGGGAAGGTAAGGGAGCGGGGAGGGACAGGACAGGATGTGGCGGCGATTCTTACCAGTGGGCAAGGTGCAGAAGTCGATGAGGGCTTCCCTGAGCTGCCGTTGTTCGAGGGGCAGTTGCCAGGGCACCTGGTGCGGATGGGCAGCTACTCGGACACGACACGTCTGTCCCGGCGCCAGGTTGTAGAAGTGATAGCGGTAACAAGCCGGCGCGACCACGTCCAGCTCGTGTCCGTTGAGGATGATGGCGTGTCGGTAGTTGGTGTCGCTGGGCCGCCAGCTGACGGTGGCTGAACTGTGGGACACGGTGTCCAGTGCCAGGTGGGTGGGGGCCAGACACACGTCCCGCCCGATCAGCAGCGAACAGCGTAACGGGTCAGAGATTCCGCGCTCGCCCAGCGCCGTCACAGACACCCGGTACGTGCGCTCCGCCAGCATCAGCTTCTCCAGCAGCGCCTTGGGCCGAGCGGCCGCCGGCACTGACACCCGCACCTCCCCGTCCACCAGCACGTTATAGGTGTGGATCGTCCCGCCACCAGGTGGCACCGCCGCTGCCTCCCAGCCCACGATGGCCGTGCGGCCGAGCTGTTTGATCAGGCTGATCCGGCGTGGATACGGTAGCACGTCCTCGCCCACCTCGTCTACGGTGCGCTGTAGTAGCCCGCCTCCACCCGTAAATACCGGGGCCCCGCCTCCACCCGTAAATACCGGGGCCCCTCCCCCTCCCGTAAATACCGGGGCCCCGCCTCCACCCGTAAATACCGGGGCCCCGCCTCCACCCGTAAATACCGGGGCCCCTCCCCCTCCCGTAAATACCGGGGCCCCTCCCCCACCCGTAAATACCGGGGCCCCGCCTCCACCCGTAAATACCGGGGCCCCTCCCCCTCCCGTAAATACCGGGGCCCCTCCCCCACCCGTAAATACCGGGGCCCCTCCCCCTCCCCCACCCGTAATACCGGGGCCCCTCCCCCACCGTAAATACCGGGGCCCCTCCCCCACCCGTAAATACCGGGGCCCCTCCTCCTCCCCCACCCGTAAATACCGGGGCCCCCGCCCCCACCCGTGAATACCGGGGCCCCCGCCTCCACCTGTAAATACCGGGGGCCCTCCCCTCCCCACCCGTAAATACCGGGGCCCCGGGCTCCCTCTGCACCGTCCCGCTGCCAGGATACACGGGCTCCCGGGGCGCGTCCCCGGCTGGCGGTGGCGGCGGCAGCGGCTCCACGTTGATCGGCTCCGGGTCGAGTGCCGGGTCTCCGGCCACCAGCAGCGCCACGAAGTTGGAGGGAACCAGCCCCCGGCGACCGTCCATCAACTCCCCTGTGGGGGGGGGGAGAGGGTGGGAGAACTCACCCCCCACCATCACCAGAGCCAACGCAGTGTCCTGGAGAACTCACCCCCCCCCCCCCACGCCACCCCCCCACCTCACCCCTCCCCCCCCACCTCACCCCCCCCCCACACCCCCCCCACCCCCCACCCCTCACCCCACCTCACCCCCCCCACCTCACCCCCCCCACCTCACCCCCCCCACCTCACCCCCCCCACTCCCCCTCCCCCCCCCCTTACCCCCCCCCACCTCACCGAACCCCACCTCCCCCCCCCCCCCCCTTGGGCCCGAGCGGTCACTGCAAAGTCCCCGTCAATGTGCTGACCTTCGTAGAAGCCGTCCTCATCCATATCTCCATACACGTACAGGTATTTTCCGGCCCGCAGCGGCAGCTCCGCCTCCGGGTGCTCATTCGGCCCCTTGTACGGGTTGTAGCTGGAGGGGGGGGGGGAGGGGGACCTGAGTCAGTCACACAGCACGGACACAGGCCCTTCGGCCCAACTCACCCATGCCCACCATCTGCGCCAGTCCCACTTTCCTGCGCTGGGTCCATATCCCTCCAAACCTGTCCTATCCATGTACCTGCCTAACGTTGTTGGGACAGTCCCGGCCTCAACTACCTCCTCTGGCAGCTCGTTCCATACACCCACCACCCGCCCTGTGTGAGAAAATCTTGCCCCTTTGCAGGATTGAACTCAGAACTCTGGCGCTGTGAGGCAGCAACTCTACCGCTACACCACCTGTCACAGGCTTCTGGTCTGGAACTGCGAAGTGCAAGTTTCTTGGCGGGGTTTTCAAATATGGATTGTCATTATTTTAAGAGTATCTTAGGAAACAAATAGAGAAGAATGGAGTTTGTCTACCGATAATGTGGTAAGTACATTTCTTGGTGCTTTATGTTTTTAAATACCGGATTTCCCGGGGTGTGGGGGTGGGGGAAGAGCTCCTTTCACAGCGTTTGGGGAGTCTGGTCCGGGGTAAAGTTGCGGGGAGGGCAGGAGCGTTGTGAAGGAGAGGATCGGGGCCAGTAACCCACTTGCGACGCTCCGGGACCGGACAGCCCCTTCTGCCGGTCCCCGCTCACCTCTGGCAGTGCTCTCCGTCTGAAAACCTCTCTCCTGCCGCTCGCCGGCCTAACGAATGTCAGCCACTTCCCGCAAATCCTTAAATTCCGACAGCGCGATCAAGGGACCAATTGAGGTTACTCGGCTGTGGGAATTTAAGGATTTGCGGGAAGCGGCTGACATGAGCAAAGCTGGCAGGTGAGAGGTGTCCAGTCGGAGAGCCCTGCCAGAAGTGAGCGGGCCAGCAGGAGGCATGAAGTGGCGGCTAGTTCTGCCGTCTGTGCCCGGAACACTGCGGCAGCGGTGAGTGAGTTACTGACATGATCTCTGACCCCCTCCTTCTCAACGCTCCTGCCCTCCCCGTAACTTTAACCCGACACAGACTCTCCACACGCTGTGAAAGGAACTCTCCCTCCAATTGATCCCTTGAATTAGTATTGTCATTCAATAAGATAACAACTGATTCAACTTGTCCCGTTTGTCCCACCATCTCTCCACCTGCCTTCATCCTCCATGCCCCATCCATTCAGTAATTTAAAAAATGAAGCAGATTTAGAAACTTGGGCAAATTGAATTGTTACTTATTTTTATTTTTTATTTTTACGGAGAGAACAATCTGCGCATGCGCGGTTTAAGATTTGTTTTAAAAGCCGACTGCCTGCCTATCGTGAGTAATTATTCACGGCACG